>NW_023995291.1:75000-124699 GCF_015586225.1 Lucilia sericata
CAATGTAACGCTTTAATTTCTTACGATTGATCTTTTTTGGTTTTTTTTTTCTTATACTTTAACATTTATATAAATATTTTTGCTGTTCTCGTATGAAAAAAATAACAAAATATTTATATTAATATAATTTTTTCTTTATATAAAAATAAAATGTGCTGGAACAATTCATAAAGATATAAAACGTTTCCAAAGAGTTTTACAATAATAAAAACCAATCAAGCGATTTGTTGCGCATGCGCGTAAACCTTTAGGATGAAATCATAATGAACGTAGGTAATGTTATAATAAGTTTTATATTATAGAACTTTTTTTTCTAAATAATTTTAAGTTTAACTCAAGCAGAGCAAAAATAAAATCGTTGTTTTATTTTCTTATATACACTCTACTTACATACTTATATGAGGTGGAAAATAATGAATGAGGGAAGGAAGAAGCCATCAACTATTTCAGGCATTTAATGGATAGAGTGAAAGGTAATAAGGGATGCATGTTCTATATTTAGAAGATAATTGTGGTGAGACGACTTGTTCATTTCTAATTCAGTTCTAGTTCAGTTCTAGTTCAGTTCTAGTTCAGTTCTAGTTCAGTTCTAGTTCAGTTCTAGTTCATGTTCTAGTTCAGTTTCTAGTTCAGTTCTAGTTCATTCTAGTTAAGTTCTAGTTCAGTTCTAGTTCAGTTCTAGTTCAGTTCTAGTTCAGTTCTAGTTCAGTTCTAGTTCAGTTCTAGTTCAGTTCTAGTTCAGTTCTAGTTCAGTTCTAGTTCAGTTCTAGTTTAGTTCTAGTTCTAGTTCTAGTTCAGTTCTAGTTTCTAGTTCTAGTCAGTTCTAGTTCTAGTTCTAGTTCAGTTCTAGTTCAGTTCTAGTTCAGTTCTAGTTCAGTTCTAGTTCAGTTCTAGTTCAGTTCTAGTTCAGTTCTAGTTCAGTTCTAGTTCAGTTCTAGTTCAGTTCTAGTTCAGTTCTAGTTCAGTTCTAGTTCAGTTCTAGTTCAGTTCTAGTTCAGTTCTAGTTCAGTTCTAGTTCAGTTCTAGTTCAGTTCTAATTCAGTTCTAGTTCAGTTCTAGTTCAGTTCTAGTTCAGTTCTAGTTCAGTTCTAGTTCAGTTCTAGTTCAGTTCTAGTTCAGTTCTAGTTCAGTTCTAGTTCAGTTCTAGTTCAGTTCTAGTTCAGTTCTAGTTCAGTTTTAGTTCAGTTCTAGTTCAGTTCTAGTTCAGTTTTAGTTCAGTTCTAGTTCAGTTCTAGTTCAGTTTTAGTTCAGTTCTAGTTCAGTTCTAGTTCAGTTCTAGTTCAGTTCTAGTTCAGTTCTAGTTCAGTTCTAGTTCAGTTCTAGTTCAGTTCTAGTTCAGTTCTAGTTCAGTTCAAGTTCAGTTCTATTTCAGTTCTAGTTCAGTTCTAGTTCAGTTCTAGTTCAGTTCTAGTTCAGTTCTGGTTCAGTTCTAGTTCAGTTCTAGTTCAGTTCTAGTTCAGTTCTAGTTCAGTTCTAGTTCAGTTCTAGTTCAGTTCTAGTTCAGTTCTAGTTCAGTTCTAGTTCAGTTCTAGTCAGTTCTAGTTCAGTTCTAGTTCAGTTCTAGTTCAGTTCTAGTTCAGTTCTAGTTCAGTTCTAGTTCAGTTCTAGTTCAGTTCTAGTTCAGTTCTAGTTCAGTTCTAGTTCAGTTCTAGTTCAGTTCTAGTTCAGTTCTAGTTCAGTTCTAGTTCAGTTCTAGTTCAGTTCTAGTTCAGTTCTAGTTCAGTTCTAGTTCAGTTCTAGTTCAGTTCTAGTTCAGTTCTAGTTCAGTTCTAGTTCAGTTCTAGTTCAGTTCTAGTTCAGTTCTAGTTCAGTTCTAGTTCAGTTCTAGTTCAGTTCTAGTTCAGTTCTAGTTCAGTTCTAGTTCAGTTCTAGTTCAGTTCTAGTTCAGTTCTAGTTCAGTTCTAGTTCAGTTCTAGTTCAGTTCTAGTTCAGTTCTAGTTCAGTTCTAGTTCAGTTCTAGTTCAGTTCTAGTTCAGTTCTAGTTCAGTTCTAGTCAGTTCTAGTTCAGTTCTAGTTCAGTTCTAGTTCAGTTCTAGTTCAGTTCTAGTTCATTCTAGTTCAGTTCTAGTTCAGTTCTAGTTCAGTTCTAGTTCAGTTCTAGTTCAGTTCTAGTTCACTTCTAGTTCAGTTCTAGTTCAGTTCTAGTTCAGTTCTAGTTCAGTTCTAGTTCAGTTCTAGTTCAGTTCTAGTTCTAGTTCAGTTCTAGTTCAGTTCTAGTTCAGTTCTAGTTCAGTTCTAGTTCAGTTCTAGTTAAGTTCTATTTCAGTTCTAGTTCAGTTCTAGTTCAGTTCTAGTTCAGTTCTAGTTCAGTTCTAGTTCAGTTTAGTTCAGTTCTAGTTCAGTTCTAGTTCAGTTCTAGTTCAGTTCTAGTTCAGTTCTAGTTCAGTTCTAGTTCAGTTCTAGTTCAGTTCTAGTTCAGTTCTAGTTCAGTTCTAGTTCAGTTCTAGTTCAGTTCTAGTTCAGTTCTAGTTCAGTTCTAGTTCATTCTAGTTCAGTTCTAGTTCAGTTCTAGTTCAGTTCTAGTTCAGTTCTAGTTCAGTTCTAGTTCAGTTCTAGTTCAGTTCTAGTTCAGTTCTAGTTCAGTTCTAGTTCAGTTTAGTTCAGTTCTAGTTCAGTTCTAGTTCAGTTCTAGTTCAGTTCTAGTTCAGTTCTAGTTCAGTTCTAGTTCAGTTCTAGTTCAGTTCTAGTTCAGTTCTAGTTCAGTTCTAGTTCAGTTCTAGTTCAGTTCTAGTTCAGTTCTAGTTCAGTTCTAGTTCAGTTCTAGTTCAGTTCTAGTTCAGTTTTAGTTCAGTTTTAGTTCAGTTTTAGTTCAGTTCAGTTCAGTTCTAGTTCAGTTCTAGTTCAGTTCTAGTTCAGTTCTAGTTCAGTTCTAGTTCAGTTCTAGTTCAGTTCTAGTTCAGTTCTAGTTCAGTTCTAGTTCAGTTCTAGTTCAGTTCTAGTTCAGTTCTAGTTCAGTTCTAGTTCAGTTCTAGTTCAGTTCTAGTTCAGTTCTAGTTCAGTTCTAGTTCAGTTCTAGTTCAGTTCTAGTTCAGTTCTAGTTCAGTTCTAGTTCAGTTCTAGTTCAGTTCTAGTTCAGTTCTAGTTCAGTTCTAGTTCAGTTCTAGTTCAGTTCTAGTTCAGTTCTAGTTCAGTTCTAGTTCAGTTCTAGTTCAGTTCTAGTTCAGTTCTAGTTCAGTTCTAGTTCAGTTCTAGTTCAGTTCTAGTTCAGTTCTAGTTCAGTTCTAGTTCAGTTCTAGTTCAGTTCTAGTTCAGTTCTAGTTCAGTTCTAGTTCAGTTCTAGCAGTTCTAGTTCAGTTCTAGTTCAGTTCTAGTTCAGTTCTAGTTCAGTTCTAGTTCAGTTCTAGTTCAGTTCTAGTTCAGTTTAGTTCAGTTCTAGTTCAGTTCTAGTTCAGTTCTAGTTCAGTTCTAGTTCAGTTCTAGTTCAGTTCTAGTTCAGTTCTAGTTCAGTTCTAGTTCAGTTCTAGTTCAGTTCTAGTTCAGTTCTAGTTCAGTTCTAGTTCAGTTCTAGTTCAGTTCTAGTTCAGTTCTAGTTCAGTTCTAGTTCAGTTCTAGTTCAGTTCTAGTTCAGTTCTAGTTCAGTTCTAGTTCAGTTCTAGTTCAGTTCTAGTTCAGTTCTAGTTCAGTTCTAGTTCAGTTCTAGTTCAGTTCTAGTTCAGTTCTAGTTCAGTTCTAGTTCAGTTCTAGTTCAGTTCTAGTTCAGTTCTAGTTCAGTTCTAGTTCAGTTCTAGTTCAGTTCTATTTAGTTCTAGTTCTAGTTCAGTCAGTTCAGGTCTAGTTCATTCTAGTTCAGTTCTAGTTCAGTTCTAGTTCAGTTCTAGTTCAGTTCGGTTCAGTTCTAGTCAGTTCTATTCAGTTCTAGTTCAGTTCTAGTTCAGTTCTAGTCAGTTCTAGTTCAGTTCTAGTTCAGTTCTAGTTCAGTTCTAGTTCAGTTCTAGTTCAGTTCTAGTTCAGTTCTAGTTCAGTTCTAGTTCAGTTCTAGTTCAGTTCTAGTTCAGTTCTAGTTAAGTTCTAGTTAAGTTCTATTTCAGTACTAGTTCAGTTTTAGTTCTGTTCTAGTTCAGTTCTAGTTCAGTTCTAGTTCAGTTCTAGTTCAGTTCTAGTTCAGTTCTAGTTCAGTTTAGTTCAGTTCTAGTTCAGTTCTAATTCAGTTCTAGTTCAGTTCTAGTTCAGTACTAGTTCAGTACTAGTTCAGTTCTAGTTCAGTTCTAGTTCAGTTCTAGTTCAGTTCTAGTTCAGTTCTAGTTCAGCACTAGTTCAGTTCTAGTTCAGTTCTAGTTCAGTTCTAGTTCAGTTCTAGTTCAGTTCTAGTTCAGTTCTTGTTCAGTTCTAGTTCAGTTCTAGTTTAGTTCTAGTTCAGTTCTAGTTCAGTTCTAGTTCAGTTCTAGTTCAGTTCTAGTTCAGTTCTAGTTCAGTTCTATTTCAGTTCTAGTTCAGTTCTAGTTCAGTTCTAGTTCAGTTCTAGTTCAGTTCTAGTTCAGTTCTAGTTCAGTTCTAGTTCAGTTCTAGTTCAGTTCTAGTTCAGTTCTAGTTCAGTTCTAGTTCAGTTCTAGTTCAGTTCTAGTTCAGTTCTAGTTCAGTTCTAGTTCAGTTCTAGTTCAGTTCTAGTTCAGTTCTAGTTCAGTTCTAGTTCAGTTCTAGTTCAGTTCTAGTTCAGTTCTAGTTCAGTTCTAGTTCAGTTCTAGTTCAGTTCTAGTTCAGTTCTAGTTCAGTTCTAGTTCAGTTCTAGTTTAGTTCTAGTTCGGTTCTAGTTCTAGTTTGGTTTCATAAATCTTTGTCACTCTGTCCAAATTTAAATAATTTTACAATGCTTTTAAGCAACTGATGTTTTGCACTCATATTTTTCTTCAAAAAAGTTCCAAATAAATAAAAGGGATTTTTAAAAATTTTATTGTTGTTTAAAATCAAGCTTCAAACACGTAACCAATTTGACACGCAATCACGTAGAACCAATCGTTTTAGAAAACAACCAGACGTATTAAACTGAAAATACAAAAAAGAAAAAACCCTAAACATTCAAATCTTAACTGCTGATTTCAATGGTCTGTTGTGGCTTTATGATGTACTTGGAATTATTATTACGTTTCCAGTTTGTGGTCACTGTTGGCCTAGAGTGGTTTTCTATATACCAAGAGTTGTTGTTGTTTATAGATTCCTATGCAAAACTGTTTCTGTATCGAAGTTATAGTTATAATCCTTTTTAAATATATTGGCCTTTTTAACCATTATGGCATGATTAATAGGTTTTGAACACATTGTGCTTAAAGTTTTGTTAAGCTTAAAGCTTAAGAGATGGTTGTTTACTTGGCTGCTGCTACATGTTTGTTACTATTTTTATTGAGATTGTTCTATGGTGATAATGAAGCTGGAGGTTACTAAGTGTGGCGAATAAAAAGCAAGGGATTAAGTTTAAAAAGTGGCTGTTAGAGCAAAGAGTGGAGTATTTATCTAATCTATAACGAAGAATCTTAGAGAATTTTTTGTTTGAAAATAATATTTTTGTTTTGGACGTTTTGATATATTCTACAAATGGAATAAATTTTGTGAAATCTGTAGTGTATTTAGCAAGATTTGTTGTTGGCATGATATTATGATGAGACTCTATAATATATCAAGAAAAAATAAACTTTATTCGCTGTTAAATATTATTATACTTTTTTCTAAGCTTTTAGTGTTCTCATAATTCGTTGTCTTTATTCTTTTGGATTTCTGTTCCCCAAAAACTTCTCCGAAATCTCACCTGCCTTGATTCTTTATAACTTTTTATTGGTGTTTTCTTTATTTGGTCGTATTTTCATTTGGTTTTCCGTTTTATTTATGAGTGTGTGTCATAATTTATTTGATCACACCAAAAAATACCATCAAAACTATACGCATTATTTTCTTTAATAGGATGCCATTTAGCTTTAGCTTAGTTAAGAATTTATGACGTTCTTCAAAAGAATCACAAAATTTATGAGGGTACTTCAGTGGTATTTATGGTGAATTTGGTAAAAATTGTATCTTTATTCGATTCTATTATAAGAAGATCTAATGGTTTGTTATTTGTTTCCGAAAATATTTTGTGGATAGATTTACTATTTTACCGAAGAACGGAATCAACCGGACATAGCTTTGACTAAGTTAAACTAACTAAATTCCAGAACTTTACTAGAACTGAACTAGAACTGAACTAGAACTGAACTAGAACTGAACTAGAACTGAACTAGAACTGAACTAGAACTGAACTAGAACTGAACTAGAACTGAACTAGAACTGAACTAGAACTGAACTAGAACTGAACTAGAACTGAACTAGAACTGAACTAGAACTGAACTAGAACTGAACTAGAACTGAACTAGAACTGAACTAGAACTGAACTAGAACTGAACTAGAACTGAACTAGAACTGAACTAGAACTGAACTAGAACTGAACTAGAACTGAACTAGAACTGAACTAGAACTGAACTAGAACTGAACTAGAACTGAACTAGAACTGGACTAGAACTGAACTAGAACTGAACTAGAACTGAACTAGAACTGAACTAGAACTGAACTAGAACTGAACTAGAACTAGAACTGAACTGAACTGAACTAGAACTGAACTAGAACTAGAACTGAACTAGAACTGAACTAGAACTGAACTAGAACTGAACTAGAACTGAACTAGAACTGAACTAGAACTGAACTAGAACTGAACTAGAACTGAACTAGAACTGAACTAGAACTGAACTAGAACTGAACTAGAACTGAACTAGAACTGAACTAGAACTGAACTAGAACTGAACTAGAACTGAACTAGAACTGAACTAGAACTGAACTAGAACTGAACTAGAACTGAACTGGAACTGAACTAGAACTGAACTAGAACTGAACTAGAACTGAACTAGAACTGAACTAGAACTGAACTAGAACTGAACTAGAACTGAACTAGAACTGAACTAGAACTGAACTAGAACTGAACTAGAACTGAACTAGAACTGAACTAGAACTGAACTAGAACTGAACTAGAACTGAACTAGAACTGAACTAGAACTGAACTAGAACTGAACTAGAACTGAACTAGAACTGAACTAGAACTGAACTAGAACTGAACTAGAACTGAACGAGAACTGAACTAGAACTGAACTAGAACTGAACTAGAACTGAACTAGAACTGAACTAGAACTGAACTAGAACTGAACTAGAACTGAACTAGAACTGAACTAGAACTGAACTAGAACTGAACTAGAACTGAACTAGAACTGAACTAGAACTGAACTAGAACTGAACTAGAACTGAACTAGAACTGAACTAGAACTGAACTAGAACTGAACTAGAACTGAACTGAACTAGAACTGAACTAGAACTGAACTAGAACTGACTAGAACTGAACTAGAACTGAACTAGAACTGAACTAGAACTGAACTAGAACTGAACGAGAACTGAACTAGAACTGAACTAGAACTGAACTAGAACTGAACTAGAACTGAACTAGAACTGAACTAGAACTGAACTAGAACTGAACTAGAACTGAACTAGAACTGAACTAGAACTGAACTAGAACTGAACTAGAACTGAACTAGAACTGAACTAGAACTGAACTAGAACTGAACTAGAACTGAACTAGAACTGAACTAGAACTGAACTAGAACTGAACTAGAACTGAACTAGAACTGAACTAGAACTGAACTAGAACTGAACTAGAACTGAACTAGAACTGAACTAGAACTGAACTAGAACTGAACTAGAACTGAACTAGAACTGAACTAGAACTGAACTAGAACTGAACTAGAACTGAACTAGAACTGAACTAGAACTGAACTAGAACTAGAACTGAACTAGAACTGAACTAGAACTGAACTAGAACTGAACTAGAACTGAACTAGAACTGAACTAGAACTGAACTAGAACTGAACTAGAACTGAACTAGAACTGAACTAGAACTGAACTAGAACTGAACTTGAACTGAACTAGAACTGAACTAGTACTGAACTAGAACTGAACTAGAACTGAACTAGAACTGAACTAGAACTGAACTAGACTGAACTAGAACTGAACTAGAACTGAACTAGAACTGAACTAGAACTGAACTAGAACTGAACTAGAACTGAACTAGACTGAACTAGAACTGAACTAGAACTGAACTAGAACTGAACTAGAACTGAACTAGAACTGAACTAGAACTGAACTAGAAAAGAACTGAACTAGAACTGAACTAGAACTGAACTAGAACTGAACTAGAACTGACTAGAACTGAACTAGAACTGAACTAGAACTGAACTAGAACTGAACTAGAACTGAACTAGAACTGAACTAGAACTGAACTAGAACTGAACTAGAACTGAACTAGAACTGAACTAGAACTGAACTAGAACTGAACTAGAACTGAACTAGAACTGAACTAGAACTGAACTAGAACTGAACTAGAACTGAACTAGAACTGAACTAGAACTAGAACTGAACTAGAACTGAACTAGAACTGAACTAGAACTGAACTAGAACTGAACTAGAACTGAACTAGAACTGAACTAGAACTGAACTAGAACTGAACTAGAACTGAACTAGAACTGAACTAGAACTGAACTAGAACTGAACTAGAACTGAACTAGAACTGAACTAGAACTGAACTAGAACTGAACTAGAACTGAACTAGAACTGAACTAGAACTGAACTAGAACTGAACTAGAACTGAACTAGAACTGAACTAGAACTGAACTAGAACTGAACTAGAACTGAACTAGAACTGAACTAGTACTGAACTAGAACTGAACTAGAACTGAACTAGAACTGAACTAGAACTGAACTAGAACTGAACTAGAACTGAACTAGAACTGAACTAGAACTGAACTAGAACTGAACTAGAACTGAACTAGAACTGAACTAGAACTGAACTAGAACTGAACTAGACTGAACTAGAACTGAACTAGAACTGAACTAGAACTGAACTAGAACTGAACTAGAACTGAACTAGAACTGAACTAGAACTGACTAGAACTGAACTAGAACTGAACTAGAACTGAACTAGAACTGAACTAGAACTGAACTAGAACTGAACTAGAACTGAACTAGAACTGAACTAGAACTGAACTAGATCTGAACTAGAACTGAACTAGAATTTTTTAGTTTTTGTAAAGCTTATGACGTTTGGCGCATTGTTACCTCTACCAACCTCTATTCCCAATTTAAGACTTGGACTGACAAACTTTTTATTTTAGCTTTCATTTATTGAACTTCTTTCAAACATCAAACATTATGATCTCTTTGTTTTGTTTTTGCTTTTTGTGTTTATGGTTATTTTTAAGGCTTCCTTATGCATTTATTCCTTTGGCTGTTTTGTTTTGTGTCTTACTTCCAACATCATCAGCAGCAGCAGACAACATCATGATGATCATCATCTTAAACATCATGCTTAGCATTAACTGCTTCATGCTGTTGGTACTCCTTTAAGCTGTGCTTATGTTGTTGGTGCTGCTGCTTACCGACCACTGACAACATTGGCGACTTTAAGTCGCGTCTTTTACCTTCATTATTATTTTAAGTCAAAGTTTTTTGCCTTCGATTTCATGTGCCACAGATCTTTAAGATTTTTAATGCTGTTTGTTGCAGTTGTTGCCTTTCTTTGTGTGTCTGTTTCATGAAAAAGCAGAATTCTTTAAAAAAAAGGATTTTTATTTGTTGCAAAAATAAAAGTTTATTATATTTATTTGTTAGTAATAAAGTTTGAAAAGTCAACGTTTTTGTCGTCTGTTTTCAAATCGTGTTTGCATAAATGTAAGAGTTTTTTGCAATGACTGCTTTTGTTAGAAGAGACTTTTTCTTTCTAAATAAAAATTATTAATTTTGAAAAGGTTTTCCTATCTATTTAAATTTTTATTTAGAGTTATTTTCAATAGTTTTCCATTTAAAAAATTTCTTAGTAAAAGTAATAACGTTTATTATGAACAAATATTGATTTAGGTTTTTTGTCAAGATAAGTTTTAAATAAATATATTTTTTTATTTAATCATAAGTAAAACAATATTAAAAAATATGTATTATCGTTCGTTTTAACTATTGTTTTTGAAGTATCTGTAAATATTGTTGTGATCTTATCGTTGTTATTATTATCAAATGTTGATGAGCCCTCAATTCAATTTCGAGCTTTAGTTTTAATTAAATATTATTTGAAATATTTTTAATTTAGATTTCTTGATATTGATGTTGTGTTTTTTTTTACTTTCTTTGCAGGTATGTTCGATTGAATTGAAAAAAAATGCTAGCATCTGTCAATTACCAAAGTATGTAATAGTATAACTATGTAATTGGGCCGATATTGTAGGCCAGATTTTAGACTATAGACTAGACTATAGACTAGACTAGACTAGACTATAGACTAGAATATAGACTAGACTATAGACTAGACTATAGACTAGACTATAGACTAGACTATAGACTAGACTATAGACTAGACTATAGACTAGACTATAGGCTAGACTATAGACCAGACTATAGGCTAGACTATAGGCTAGACTATAGGCTAGACTATAGGCTAGGCTATAGACTAGACTATAGACTAGACTATAGACTAGAATATAGACTAGACTATAGACTAGACTATAGACTAGACTATAGACTAGACTATAGGCTAGACTATAGACCAGACTATAGGCTAGACTATAGGCTAGGCTATAGACTAGACTATAGACTAGACTATAGACTAGACTATAGACTAGACTATAGACTAGACTATAGACTAGACTATAGACTAGACTATAGACTAGACTATAGACTAGAATATAGACTAGACTATAGACTAGACTATAGACTAGACTATAGACTAGACTATAGGCTAGACTATAGACCAGACTATAGGCTAGACTATAGGCTAGACTATAGGCTAGGCTATAGACTAGACTATAGACTAGACTATAGACTAGACTATAGACTAGACTATAGACTACGCTATAGACTAGATTATAGACTAGACTATAGACTTTACTTTAGACTATACTATAGTCTCTAGACTATTTACTAGTCTAGTCTATAGCCTATAGACTAGACTATAGACTAGATAGTCTAGTCTACAGTCCACTCTTTAGTCTAGTCTATAGTCTAGTCTATAGTCTAGTCTATAGTCTAGTCTATAGTCTAGTCTATAGTCTAGTCTATAGTCTAGTCTATAGTCTAGTCTATAGTCTAGTCTATAGTCTAGTCTATAGTCTAGTCTATAGTCTAGTCTATAGTCTAGTCTATAGTCTAGTCTATAGTCTAGTCTATAGTCTAGTCTATAGTCTAGTCTATAGTCTAGTCTATAGTCTAGTCTATAGTCTAGTCTATAGTCTAGTCTATAGTCTAGTCTATAGTCTAGTCTATAGTCTAGTCTATAGTCTAGTCTATAGTCTAGTCTATAGTCTAGTCTATAGTCTAGTCTATAGTTAGTCTATAGTCTAGTCTATGTCTAGTCTATAGTAGTCTATCGTCTAGTCTATAGTCTAATCTATAGTCTAGTCTATAGTCTAGTCTATAGTCTAGTCTATAGTCTAGTCTATAGTCTAGTCTATAGTCTAGTCTATAGTCTAGTCTATAGTCTAGTCTATAGTCTAGTCTATAGTCTAGTCTATAGTCTAGTCTATAGTCTAGTCTATAGTCTAGTCTATAGTCTAGTCTATAGTCTAGTCTATAGTCTAGTCTATAGTCTAGTCTATAGTCTAGTCTATAGTATAGTCTATAGTCTAGTCTATAGTCTAGTCTATAGTTAGTCTAGTTTATAGTCTAGTCTAGTCTATAGTCTAGTCTATAGTATAGTCTATAGTCTAGTTTATAGTCTAGTATTGTCTAGTCTATAGGTCTAGTTAGTCTATAGTCTAGTCTATAGTCTAGTCTATAGTCTAGTCTATAGTCTAGTCTATAGTCTATAGTCTAGTCTATAGTCTAGTCTATAGTCTAGTCTATAGTCTAGTCTATAGTCTAGTCTATAGTCTAGTCTATAGTCTAGTCTATAGTCTAGTCTATAGTCTAGTCTATAGTCTAGTCTATAGTCTAGTCATAGTAGTCTATAGTCTAGTCTATAGTCTAGTCTATAGTCTAGTCTATAGTCTAGTCTATAGTCTAGTCTATAGTCTAGTCTATAGTCTGGTCTATAGTCTAGTCTATAGTCTAGTCTATAGTGTAGTCTATAGTGTAGTCTATAGTCTAGTCTATAGTCTAGTCTATAGTCTAGTCTATAGTCTAGTCTATAGTCTATAGTGTAGTCTATAGTGTAGTCTATAGTCTAGTCTATAGTCTAGTCTATAGTCTATAGTCTAGTCTATAGTCTAGTCTATAGTGTAGTCTATAGTGTAGTCTATAGTGTAGTCTATAGTCTAGTCTATAGTCTAGTCTATAGTCTAGTCTATAGTCTAGTCTATAGCCTAGTCTATAGTATAGTCTATAGTCTAGTCTATAGTCTAGTCTATAGTCTAGTCTATAGTCTAGTCTATAGTCTAGTCTATGGTCTAGTCTATGGTCTAGTCTATAGTCTAGTCTATAGTCTAGTCTATGGTCTAGTCTATAGTCTAGTCTATAGTCTAGTCTATGGTCTAGTCTATGGTCTAGTCTATAGTCTAGTCTATAGTCTAGTCTATAGTCTAGTCTATAGTCTAGTCTATAGTCTAGTCTATAGTCTAGTCTATAGTCTAGTCTATAGTCTAGTCTATAGTCTAGTCTATGGTCTAGGTTATAGTCTAGTCTATAGTCTAGACTATAGTCTAGTCTATAGTCTAGTCTATAGTCTAGTCTATAGTCTAGTCTATTGTAATTTTTAATAAATCCTTTATCCTGCTCCAATTTACCCAAAAAGAACTGCATTATTAAATTTTAAACATTTCTTTAAAATTTACGATTTTTGTAAAATTTTATCTTTGAAAATCTCTAAAAAAATCTTAAGATAACAATAACATTTTTAGCAACTTAGTAGTCAAGTTTGTAAATAAATATTAAAAACCCTTTTAAAAGAAACCATAACAACAACAGCAACAAAAAGAAGAATGTCATCTTATAAAAACGATCTAAAAAATAACACAATTTTTAATTAAATTGATTTGATAAAGAACACAAACAGAAAGAGGCACATCAAACCTTAAAAAGGGGAAACTTCTACAAACACTCTCATCGTGGTAAAAGCAAACAAAAAAATATGTTGTCAGTTCGTCTGTCCAGGTTACCCGTTCAAGAAGAAGTTCTGTTATTTTTTCGGGTTTTAGTTTTTTTTTTTCTCAGAGCAGTAATGAAAACACAGGGGTAGAGAACAAATAAACTGATAATTATGTGGATGCAACCAAAAGGAACAGCTGTAACTATATTCAATGTTTTTTTTTTGTTCCTTTTTTTCTCAAATTTTTATTGAAAATGCGTTATTACTTAAAAGTTGAAATCATAATTTTCAAGTTGTAGAAGGGATTCCAAGTTGGTTGCCTTTTTAGTGCAAAAGAATAAATAAAAGAAAGCCGAATACAGCAAAATAAACGGAACAGTCGAATCTAATTAAAAACCTGTTAATTTGGTTAATTCGTGGTGAGATAATAAAAAAAAAAACAAATTTTGGAGAAATATAAAATTTTTTTAGCATAAAAACATAAAAACTTTAATCAGATCTTACAGATGTGGTAGGTACACTTTATTATTTTAAAAATTACGAGGATTACATCAAATAGTCAACAGTTTATACTATAGCACAGTCTATAGTTCAGTCCATAGTCTAGTCCATAGTCTAGTCCCTAGTCTAGTCCATAGTCTAGTCTATAGTCTGGTCTACAGCCTACTCTATAGTCTAGTCTATAGTCTAGTCTACAGTCTAGTCTATATATATATAGACTAGACTATAGACTAGACTATAGACTAGACTATAGACTAGACTATAGACTAGACTATAGACTAGACTATAGACTAGACTATAGACTAGACTATAGACTAGACTATAGATTAGACTATAGACTAACTATAGACTAGACTATAGACTAGACTATAGACTAGACTATAGACTATAGACTAGACTATAGACTAGACTATAGACTAGACTATAGACTAGACTATAGACTAGACTATAGACTATAGACTAGACTATAGACTAGACTATAGACTAGACTATAGACTAGACTATAGACTAGACTATAGACTAGACTATAGACTAGACTATAGACTAGACTATAGACTAGACTATAGACTAGACTATAGACTAGACTGTAGACTAGACTGTAGACTAGACTATAGACTAGAGTATAGACTAGACTATAGACTAGACTATAGACTAGAGTATAGACTAGACTATAGACTAGAGTATAGACTAGACTATAGACTAGACTATAGACTAGACTATACTAGACTATAGACTAGACTATAGACTAGACTATAGACTAGACTATAGACTAGACTATAGACTAGACTATAGACTAGACTATAGACTAGACTATAGACTAGACTATAGACTAGACTATAGACTAGACTATAGACTAGACTATAGACTAGACTATAGACTAGACTATAGACTAGACTATAGACTAGACTATAGACTAGACTATAGACTAGACTATAGACTAGACTATAGACCAGACTATAGACTAGACTATAGACTAGACTATAGGCTAGACTATAGACTAGACTATAGACTAGACTATAGACTAGACTATAGACTAGACTATGACTAGACTATAGACTAGACTATAGACTAGACTATAGACTAGACTATAGACTAGACTATAGACTAGACTATAGACTAGACTATAGACTAGACTATAGACTAGACTATAGACTAGACTATAGACTAGACTATAGACTAGACTATAGCTAGACTATAGACTAGACTATAGACTAGACTATAGACTAGACTATACTAGACTATAGACTAGACTATAGACTAGACTATAGACTAGACTAGACTAGACTATAGACTAGACTATAGACTAGACTATAGACTAGACTATAGACTAGACTATAGACTAGACTATAGACTAGACTATAGACTAGACTATAGACTAGACTATAGACTAGACTATAGACTAGACTATAGACTAGACTATAGACTAGACTATAGACTAGACTATAGACTAGACTATAGACTAGACTATAGACTAGACTATAGACTAGACTTAGCTAGACTATAGACTAGGACTATAGACTAGACTATAGACTAGACTATAGACTAGACTATAGACTAGACTATAGACTAGACTATAGACTAGACTATAGACTAGACTATAGACTAGACTATAGACTAGACTATAGACTAGACTATAGACTAGACTATAGACTAGACTATAGACTAGACTATAGACTAGACTATAGACTAGACTATAGACTAGACTATAGACTAGACTATAGACTAGACTATAGACTAGACTATAGACTAGACTATAGACTAGACTATAGACTAGACTATAGACTAGACTATAGACTAGACTATAGACTAGACTATAGACTAGACTATAGACTAGACTATAGACTAGACTATAGACTAGACTATGACTAGACTATAGACTAGACTATAGACTAGACTATAGACTAGACTATAGACTAGACTATAGACTAGACTATAGACTAGACTATAGACTAGACTATAGACTAGACTATAGACTAGACTATAGACTAGACTATAGACTAGACTATAGACTAGACTATAGACTAGACTATAGACTAGACTAGACGACTATAGACTAGACTATAGACTAGACTATAGACTAGACTATAGACTAGACTATAGACTAGACTATAGCCTAGACTATAGACTAGACTATGACTAGACTATAGACTAGACTATAGACTAGACTGTAGACTAGACTATAGACTAGACTATGGCCTAGACTATAGACTAGACTATAGACTAGACTATAGACTAGACTATAGACTAGACTATAGACTAGACTATAGACTAGACTATAGACTAGACTATAGACTAGACTATAGACTAGACTATAGACTAGACTATAGACTAGACTATAGACTAGACTATAGACTAGACTATAGACTAGACTATAGACTAGACTATAGACTAGACTATACTAGACTATAGACTAGACTATAGACTAGACTAAGACTAGACTATAGACTAGACTATAGACTAGACTATAGACTAGACTATAGACTAGACTATAGACTAGACTATAGACTAGACTATAGACTAGACTATAGACTAGACTATAGATTACTAGACTAGACTATAGATTAGACTATAGACTAGACTATAGCCTAGACTATAGACTAGACTATAGACTAGACTATACTAGACTATAGACTAGACTATAGACTAGACTATAGACTAGACTATAGACTAGACTATAGACTAGACTGTAGACTAGACTATAGACTAGACTATAGACTAGACTATAGAGTAGACTATAGACTAGACTATAGACTAGACTATAGACTAGACTATAGACTAGACTATAGACTAGACTATAGACTAGACTATAGACTAGACTATAGACTAGACTATAGACTAGACTAAAATAGACTACTAGACTATAGACTAGATTATAGACTAGACTATAGACTAGACTGTTGGCTAGACTGTAGTCTAGTCCAGAGACTTATTTACGAACTAATAGGTCAAATGCTGTTCGTAAATGTTTTCCCAATTGGCCAATATCCATTTTTTTTTTTAAAATTTATGTTAATTATGAATGATTTTCAACATTATTGCTACATTTTATGCTTTATTTTGTGTTGCATTTCAAATATGATAATTTATAACTTCCCATATCATAAAACTGTCATTTATTGTAAATTTATTATCATTTCTTTGCGTTTTTGTTTCTTTTTTCTCTTTCGTACTATTTACTTTTCTAGTTTAGTTTGTAATTTTCTTTTAAAAGTATTTTGTTGAAGTGGCAAATGTGTAGTTTTAAGTGCATTTAATGTCATAAAATATTTGTGCTTTTTTTTTGCTGGCTGTTAAGGCAATTTAATCTATGTAGGCTGTTGGTTTGTATTGCTTACTATCATAACAGTTTGTTTTGGCAAAAAACAAAATGCCTCTTAAAGATTATCCCACTTTGTAAGCAAAATGAAAAAAATAATAACACGCCTCTTCTGTAGCAACGATCACATTGAAAAGAAATCAGGTTGCAGTGCAAACTATGATTGTTATAGAGAAAAGGTTACAGTGGGAGACTTAGGAGCAGTCTGTTGTCTGGAGTATAGATCAGTCTATTGTGTGGACTATAGATAAGTCTATAGTTTGGACTATAAATCAATCTATAGTCTCCACTATAGATCAGGACTATAGACCAATATAGTCTGGACAATAAACCAGTCTATAGTCTGGACTATTGATCAGTCTATAGTCTGGATTATAGATCAGTCAATAGTCTGGATTATAGACCTGTTTATAGACTATAGATCAGTCTATAGTCTGGACTATAGATCAGTCTATAGTCTGGACTATAGATCAGTCTATAGTCTGGACTATAGATCAGTGTATAGTCTGGACTATAGACCAGTCTATAGTCTGGACTAAAGATCAGTCTATAATCTGGACTATAGATCAGTCTATAGTCTGGACTATACATCAGTCTATTGTCTGGACTATAGATCAGTCTATAGTCTGGACTATAGATCAGTCTATAGTCTGGACTATAGATCAGTCTATAGTCTGGACTATAGATCAGTCTATAGTCTGGACTATAGATCAGTCTATAGTCTGGACTATAGATCAGTCTATAGTCTGAACTATAGATCAGTCTATAGTCTGGACTATAGATCAGTCTATAGTCTGGACTATAGATCAGTCTATAGTTTGGACTATAGATCAGTCTATAATCTGGACTATAGATCAGTCTATAGTCTGGACTATAGATCAGTCTATAGTCTGGACTATAGATCAGTCTATAGTCTGGACTATAGATCAGTCTATAGTCTGGACTATAGTCTGGACTATAGATCAGTCTATAGTCTGGACTATAGATCAGTCTATTGTCTGGACTATAGATCAGTCTATTGTGTGGACTATAGATAAGTCTATAGTTTGGACTATAAATCAATCAATAGTCTCCACTATAGATCAGGACTATAGACCAGGGGTCGGCAAACTTTTGAGTCGGAAGAGCCAAAATTTACAGTTTACAAAACATAGGTTTTAAAAGAGCCACAAAATTTTTGTTTATTAAAACTTTACAAATACTTTATGAATTCATAATTTTTGTTTAATTATCTACAGGACAATTCTGCAAGGAATATTTCTTATAGATTTTTGACTAAAAATACTTGTTATATAAAGATATAGAAGTTTATTAGAGTAGGGCGACAGTGATATCATTTAAAAGGCATTTGGAAGCATATAAGGAAATGTAAAAATCACGGAAATTGATGTCGCAGCTTTCATAATACAGTATAAAGTGTCATAGTTATATTAATTAGGCAGCAATCGAGATAACATTTTACACAAGTTTTTTGTGCTGACAGAAATTATACTGTGTTGCGGACATCGAACCATAATTGACCAAACCCAATATAAGGTCCCTTTCAGAAAAATGACTAACTGCTTAATAGTAGAGAATAGCGACGAAATTTAAAATAAACAAGTTTTATAAGAATAAAAATCTATCTACCAAACTTGATTTTAACGCTCATAACTGGCTTATTATGACGAAATTCAACACAAACAAGAAAAATAATCTCTCTACCAAATTTGGTGACTATCGGCTCATAATTGATCCTACCCCTCCATATAAGATCCACATTAGAAAATTACCCTATCGCTCTTAAGTGACTTAATAATAGCAGTAAGCGACGAAATTTGACACAAACAAGTTTTATAAGAACAAAATCTCTCGACCAAATTTGAAGAGGATCGCAAAATAATTGACCAATCCCCATATATAAGGTCTAATTCGGAAAGTGACTCTAACGCTCATAACTGATTTAATAATACATATCAGTATAGCGACGCAATTCGGCACAAACAAGTATTAAGGAAATAAAATCTCTCCAAAATTTTATAAGGATCAGTTTTGACCATACCCCCATATAAATTTCTCTTCAGGATATGACTTTAACGCTCATAACAGGCTTTATAATACCAGCATAGTGGTGAAATTCGTCATAAACAAGTTTATAAGAACAAAAATATCTGTAACAAATTTCAGAATTGACCCTTTCGAAACGAAGTTATGACATACAACAGCCTAATATACAACTATAGTGATGAAAATCGACACAAAGAAGTTTTATAGCATCCAAAATTTTATTACCAAATTTTGTAATGATGGGTCCATAATACGCTCTCTGGTCCCTAATTTATAGCCAAAAATTTTATGTCAAAAATATATCAATTTTTCATAGATCAATTTCAATTTCTAAAAAATATGTTTTAATTCGAAAAACGCGAAAATTTCGGAATGCATGATCATGATTTACATCTGATCTATTGGGGTTCATATAATACTCCATTCGTTTATAGGCAACTTTTCAATTTAAACTTTAAAGAATTAAACATTTTCTTGCAATACACAGTGGGGCAGAATGGAAATTTTTTGGAAATAAATCTGGCATTTCTAAACGGCTGATCCGATCAGGATAAAATTTGGTGTGAGCGTAGCCAAGGAGTATTCGAGTTTAAGTTTTGAAGATGAACCCTGCAGATGCCCCAGGGACGGCGCTGTGGCGGCTCAAAGTAGGGTACCTACGACATGTAAAATTTTTAAACTCGTGCCATTTTTTTGTTTTTCACCCAAATACAAAGATTTTATATTTTGTGAAAGCGCTCGACGAGATCTTGAAAAAACATGCTTGGACATACTACTTATCTCTTATAATATCCGAGTTATAGGCATATAAAAATTTAGTGATACAAAATTTACCATACCTTGGTCCGCCTTTTTTTGAATACCGGGCGTAATTTTGGACCAAATGGACTCAATTTTTCTTGTTAGTTAGACAACAAAATTTCCAATAATATACAAAAAATTTCAGATCAATATTGTTTACAGATCCAAAAATATACGTTTTTTAATTTAAAAATTCAAAAAATTTTAGATTTTTGGCGTTTTTTTGCCAAAAATGTGTCTTAACTCTTTTATTAATAAAATAAAATTTTTATTAAGAACATATAACAATTTTATAGTTTTCTAAAAGGTATCTTTACGCAGAACGCTTTGGCGTAAAAAACTTGTCCTATTTTTTGAAAATGTTGCCACTGCGTCCTTCCGAATATGACCTATTTTTTATCAAAACTTCAACTTTGGGCGACATGTTCTAAAATCCCAAAGCTGGGATCAGAAAACTGAAAGCAGTTTTGGAAACCTCAATATGTTTTCTATTTACTCCAAAAGTATTTTCCCAGCCCTGAAAGAAATGTGGACCCTATGGGCAAAAAAGTAAAAAATCCCATTTTTGGGATTTTCATTCCTATTTTTGGGAATTGCGGGATGCCCTTTGACCTTTTCAATTTTTTTTTGCATATTCTTATTTGAAATGACAAATTTAACAAGCGTTGAAAATTTCATTGAGTTTTGTTCATAAATAAAGATTTTGTCATATATTACATATTTGTTTAATTTCTAAAACTATGATTTATATCAAAATTTTAATAGGATCGCAGATAGCTACAACAATTTAGTCCATATTTATCCCTTAATATCATTTTTTAGTTAGATATGGAAATTCTCGACCCTTTACAAAAAATTTCAAGCCAATATCTCAATTACATTCAAAAATATGTTCATTTAAACCTGTGTCCTTTAATTTCATCTTTTTCATATTTTAGTATTAAGTATGACAGAACATACATTTGGTGTTGAATAAAATATTTGGACAATTTTTAAAAATTATTTAGTTAATTATTTTATTATAATATTGTATATAAAATAAAAAATTATAATTTTATTATGAGCCACGCACAACAACACCTAAATCACCCCACACAAATTACCTTTCCCGCCCACCGAAATATAAAACACAATTTAATACAATATCATCAGTTAGTATAATAGCTTTTTTTATTTGAACTGTTTATCTTAAACATAATACAATTAATTCTTACAACCTACTTATATAGTTAATTCCTAACACTACTTATTTTCTATAAAATAATCTGTCATATCGGTATACATATCCAGAAGGTAATATAAGTCCTTTAAATCTTCCTTGTTTTGAGATGATAGAGTTTCATAACAAATCCATCTTTTTCGCATAGTTGAAAGAACAGGATCAGAACATAGAAGTAAACTATTAAAAATATCTTCATTCTGTGATTGCCTGGAGCATTTTCTTGAGCTGAATAGTTGAACATGCTTAAAATCTCGATTCCTCGCTTCCTGGGCTTCTTCTGTTAACTCTCCAAGTGGAAGAATATTCGATTCAATTATTATTTGACCATGACACAATACTTTGTGTACTGTTGGTGTTAGTTCCCTCCATGGATACAGAGATACAAGTAATTTAGAAATTTCAGATGTGTATTCCCCAAATCGATTTTCATTAATTTTATGTTTACTATTCAGTGCCATTAAAATAGTTTTAACTCTTCGAAGCAACTCCTTTTCGATTCCAGTTATTTTTGAAGTAATTTCAAAATCACGAAAAAACCTTCTCGACGTATTACCGTCATTTGTACTACCGCAACTTGAAAGTGGTTTGTCGATGTTTAATCCCATCTGAACTTTAAATTCTTCTTGGATTCTGCTTTTTTCCGCAGCTCTCAGTTCTTTCAATTCTTCATTATTTTTTGTTGATTTAGTAGGATAGTTTGTTTTTTTTTTCCTGGATCGCCTTGTGTCCTTTTTCATGCAGAGCTTTCCTTAATATTTGGTACTTATTTCGACTGAGACCCAGTTCCAACATAAGCGCTATTGCTTCCTCTTCAGTAAAATTTGATTATGATGTTGGAGTTGGTATACTTTCCACAATTCGCTTAAGTCGTTTTGGTGATGCATTAGGAAGAATAGTTGCAATATAAACGACCTCCATATGTTGGTTTTCCTTTCTCAGCATTTCGTTAAATGTATCAGCAATTTCCTCATTTGAGATTGAAAAAAGTTTTTGTGTGACCCTCTTTTTTTTTACCTTGAACATAAGTCTTCGTATGACTTGCAAGGCGCTCCTGTTGATGTGTTGTAAGTTGAGATTTCCGTAGTAGTTTCCATCCAACTACAAAATTTTAATCGAAATTTCTTTTGATTTCCATCCACAGACTTACTTTTTACATCAAAAAGTTTTAAAAAGTTTTCAATTTTTGATATGCCTGTTTTGTCTACTTTTCTACTATATGTAGTTTTTATATAATTTGAAATGTCTTCAATTCTTTCTGGCCCTTTTGAAGATATACTCCATAAAACGGAACACAACTCTTCGTACTTTAATGTAATCTTCATTGTAGATTTATTAAATATGGTACTTAAAATCTGAGAAGTTTACTTATATACCAATTCTTGTCATTTCCGATACAGGTATTCCAAAGTAAAAAATTACGAATTGTCTACCTATTAACATTTAGGACTATATTACTATCACCTGTAATTCAGTCATTGATATTTCTTATTAGTGAATGAATCGAAATTATCATTACCTGTATATTTTTACCTACATGATCATAAACGAAACAGAACGAAATGATCTGTCGAAAAAATTTAGGTAAAAATGGTTATAAATTTTTGAAAATACAAGCATAATAGGACCTTTCAATTATAAGGATAAGCAAACAAATAGAAAATAGGTAAATATAAGATTTAAATATGTGCTGTCATACTTAATACTAAAATATGAAAAAGATGAAATTAAAGGACACAGGTTTAAATGAACATATTTTTGAATGTAATTGAGATATTGGCTTGAAATTTTTTGTAAAGGGTCGAGAATTTCCATATCTAACTAAAAAATTATATTAAGGGATAAATATGGACTAAATTGTTGTAGCTATCTGCGATCCTATTAAAATTTTGATATAAATCATAGTTTTAGAAATTAAACAAATATGTAATATATGACAAAATCTTTATTTATGAACAAAACTCAATGAAATTTTCAACGCTTGTTAAATTTGTCATTTCAAATAAGAATATGCAAAAAAAAAAATTGAAAAGGTCAAAGGGCATCCCGCAATTCCCAAAAATAGGAATGAAAATCCCAAAAATGGGATTTTTTACTTTTTTGCCCATAGGGTCCACATTTCTTTCAGGGCTGGGAAAATACTTTTGGAGTAAATAGAAAACATATTGAGGTTTCCAAAACTGCTTTCAATTTTCTGATCCCAGCTTTGGGATTTTAGAACATGTCGCCCAAAGTTGAAGTTTTGATAAAAGATAGGTCATATTCGGAAGGACGCAGTGGCAACATTTTCAAAAAATAGGACAAGTTTTTTACGCCAAAGCGTTCTGCGTAAAGATACCTTTTAGAAAACTATAAAATTGTTATATGTTCTTAATAAAAATTTTATTTTATTAATAAAAGAGTTAAGACACATTTTTGGCAAAAAAACGCCAAAAATCTAAAATTTTTTGAATTTTTAAATTAAAAAACGTATATTTTTGGATCTGTAAACGATATTGATCTGAAATTTTTTGTATATTATTGGAAATTTTGTTGTCTAACTAACAAGAAAAAATTGAGTCCATTTGGTCCAAAATTACGCCCGGTATTCAAAAAAAGGCGGATCAAGGTATGGTAAATTTTGTATCACTAAATTTTTAAATGCCTATAACTCGGATATTATAAGAGATAAGTAGTATGTAGTAAGATAAGATAAGTATAAGTAGTAGCGCTTTCACAAAATATAAAAATCTTTGTATTTGGGTGAAAAACAAAAAAATGGCACGAGTTTAAAAATTTTACATGTCGTAGGTACCCTACTTTGAGCCGCCACAGCGCCGTCCCTGGGGGCATCTGCAGGGTTCATCTTCAAAACTTAAACTCGAATACTCCTTGGCTTCGCTCACGCCAAATTTTATCCCGATCGGATCAGCCGTTTAGAAATGCCAGATTTATTTCCAAAAAATTTCCATTCTGCCCCACTGTGCAATATTAACTTGTACATGGAACATGGAATTTAATGGAAAGTGATGGGTTTGTATGGCTTTAGAAAATTTGGCTGATAACTTGTTGTTTAAAGTTTCAAAAATGACTCTAAATTTTCATTTGTTAGTTGGCTTTTTACCTAACTCTTCCAACTTGCTTTTAAACTTTGACAATTTTCCACAACACAAAGATTTGCTTTTTAAATTGATCAACTGCATTTCTAGAAATCCAGTACCAATTCCAAATGGCTAAATGAGGATTTATTTTCAGTAAGGGCAAATAAAAGCAAGGAAATGAGCGAAAAGCTAATTGTGTTGTTTTCGTTCTTTCTCATTCAAAAAGAATTTGTACAGAATCATGTACAGAACGATTAAATAAAGTTGAAAAGTTGTGTATATTGTAGAAATGTTTGCGAATTTTTTGTTAGTTTTAGAACACTGCTCGTTAATCGATTCCGAAAATTTAAAATATATAAATATTTTTTTTTTATAAAATAAATAATATGTGTGTATGAAACTAAAGAGCCACAGCTCCACATCCAAAGAGCCGCATTTGGCTCGCGAGCCGTAGTTTGCCGACCCCTGCTATAGACCAATATAGTCTGGACAATAAACCAGTCTATAATCTGGACTATTGATCAGTCTATAGTCTGGATTATAGATCAGTCAATAGTCTGGATTATAGACCTGTTTATAGACTATAGATCAGTCTATAGTCTGGACTATAGATCAGTCTATAGTCTGGACTATAGACCAGTCTATAGTCTGGACTATAGATCAGTCTATTGTCTGGACTATAGATCAGTCTATTGTCTGGACTATAGATCAGTCTATTGTCTGAACTATAGATCAGTCTATAGTCTGGACTATAGATCAGTCTACAGTCTGGACTATAGATCAGTCTATAGTCTGGACTATAGATCAGTCTATAGTCTGGACTATAGATCAGTCTATAGTCTGGACTATAGATCAGTCTATAGTCTGGACTATAGATCAGTCTATAGTCTGGACTATAGATCAGTCTATAGTCTGGACTATAGATCAGTCTATAGTCTGGACTATAGATCAGTCTATAGTCTGGACTATAGATCAGTCTATAGTTTGGACTATAGATCAGTCTATAATCTGGACTATAGATCAGTCTATAGTCTGGACTATAGATCAGTCTATAGTCTGGACTATAGATCAGTCTATAGTCTGGACTATAGATCAGTCTATAGTCTGGACTATAGATCAGTCTATAGTCTGGACTATAGATCAGTCTATAGTCTGGACTATAGATCAGTCTATAGTCTGGACTATAGATCAGTCTATTGTCTTTACTATAGATCAGTCTATAGTCTGGACTATAGATCAGTCTATAGTCTGGACTATAGAGAAGTCTATAGTCTGGACTATAGATCAGTCTATAGTCTGGACTATAGATCAGTCTATAATCTGGGACTATTGACCAGTCTATAGTCTGGACTATTGACCAGTCTATAGTCTGGACTGTATATCCGTCTACAGTCTGGACTGTAGAGTCTATGGTCTGGTCTATATATTAGTCTTAATATGGACTGTAGATCATTCTATAATCTGGACTATGGATCAGTCTATAGTCTGAACTATAGAGCAGTCCATAGTCTGGACTATA
Organism: Lucilia sericata; assembly: GCF_015586225.1. Taxonomy (NCBI): domain Eukaryota; kingdom Metazoa; phylum Arthropoda; class Insecta; order Diptera; family Calliphoridae; genus Lucilia; species Lucilia sericata. The sequence goes on from NW_023995291.1 coordinate 100,552, forward strand.
TATCAGTCTATAGCATGGACTATAGATAAGTCTATAGACTGGACTATAGATATAGACTGGACTGTAGATCAGGCTATAGACTGCGCTATACAACAGTCTATAGTCTGAACTATAGATCAGTCTATAGTCTGGACTATAGATCAATCTATAGTCTGGACTATAGATCAATCTATAGTCTGGACCACAGATCAGTCTACAGTCTAGACAACCTATAGCCTGGACTATAGATCTTTTAGCAGCCTTTTATAACTGCCTTTGTCCCACTGTTCCTTCACCTAAGCAAATACTTCATAGATTATATTGTTTGTTTGTTTGTCTTGCATTTATTTGAATTTGTTTTTTTTTTTAACATTTTCTTTTGAAAATTTTTTTATTATTTATGACTTGCCACAATATTTAACAGTCAATAATTGTTATTATTACCATTTTTTTCCGTCATTCAATTATTTTCTTACATTTCTGAAATATTTGTCGTCTTTTTCGCTTCAACATTTTATACCCTACAGGAAAGTTTTTATTCGATTGCCATCTATGATTACCTTGTGATCACCTTACAATTCATAATTGTGATATTTGTACCATAAGATAGTAATTTTAAACGGTTTGGTATATGTCAATGATCGGTCTATAATTGTTCATAGGTCCCTTATATCGCTATAGGGTATCATTTGATCGTTGATCTCTAATGACTTTACTTTCCTACTCGTTTTTCTTTCACTTCCAATTGAATTTTTTTGGAACGCATTACTACTACACTGTTGGCTGCCTGCCTTCTTGTTGCTTTTGGGCAGCGCGCTCATAAAATAAAAGGTGTGATCGCGCATGCATTAGATATGAAAATAGCGATAATGTCATAAATGTGACAGCAGATAATGATCGAGAGTTTATCGTTTTATTATAGAAATATTTACAACTATAAAACTATGACAACAATAACAATTACAATAAAATAAATACAATAGGAATAGGAAAAAAGTGTCAGTTGTTGGTTTGGTGGTGGTGGGTTGGGTGTTTTTTTTTGTTTGTTTGTTCTCTCTTTAATAAGTCTTATTACAGATTTTGACAGCAGAAACGTTTTTTTTTTTTTTTTGTTGACATTTTTCAAAAATTGTTACTTTTTCTATTTTCGTTATTGCTGGGGGTGTTAGGCAAGGATAATAACAGATTTGTATCAAGAATATGTTGTTAAATTCCAAGTACTGGAATATTTCGTTTTTGTGATCTTTAACTAAAAAGATCCTGATAAATGGGTTACGTTTTGGTTTTGAAAATTTCATTTTTTAACTTATTTTTCGTGTTCAGATTTTTGATTTCGAAATTCGAGTATTTTCGAAAATTGATCTCGCTTTAAGTAATCAATGCGATCTTCGCTTATGGAAGTTTATTGTTAGGATCATCCTTTCCATAAAATATTAATGTTGATTGACAACTACTATTGGTCTCACTCTCTTATCATTTTTGACCTTCAACTTTTTTTTTTTATAAATCATAAAAATATTTAAATTTTATGCTTTTAAAATTAAGTATTTTAAATGCAAATTAAATGATCGCATTAAAATAAATAAATAACAAAACCTAAAGAATCTCTATTAAGACAAAAAACTTCCAAAAAGCCGCTTCATAACCAAAAATAAAAACAAATCCATTAGAAGTCTTAGGAAAAATTTAAAAACAAAATTATGATATTTTGTTGTGTGACGAATCTACCATAAAAAAATCAAACTGACAGGGTGCTGAATATGTCAAAACTTCACACATTTCAAAGTATTTTAGGTGAAAGCAAATATCAAACGAAAAAAAAAAAAATAATAATCCCAGACATCACAAACAATTTAAGGGGAGAAAAATATTAAAACAAAATAAAAATTTTGAAAATTTGCATATAAAAGTAGCTATACCCAGTGTGATTCGCTACTATTAAAAAAATAGTATTATAAAAAAATTGTATATTCACTTTAGTATGTATTAAATTCATATGGATGTCAAAATTGTTTATGAAAAATTTGAGAATTCTGGCTTTAATAGTTTCTTAGATATTCGATTTTTTGTATTTAATTCATATAAAAGGTGCCATGCCTCCTTTTGCTAATCCGCCCATTTTATTCTTAAAGGTTTATATGTATTTTAAAGTTGTTCAAGCAAAATTTGAGAATTGTGGCTTTAATAGTTTCTTAGATATGAGATTTTTTTGTATTTAATTCATATAGGAGGTGCCACGCCCCTTATTGATTATCCACCTATATATTACTCAAATGTTTACATGGATGCCAAAATTGTTTATGAAAAATTTGAGGATTCCAGCTTTAATAGTTTCTTAGATATTCGATTTTTTGTATTTAATACATATAGAAAGTGCCATGCCCCTATTTGCTAATCCGCCCATTTTATTCTCAAATGTTCATATGGATTTTTAAGTAGTTTAGGCAAAATTTGCGAATTCAAGCTTTAATAGTTTCTTAGATATTTAATTTTTTTATTTTATTCATATGGGAGGTGCCGTGCCCTCTTCTTGTAATCCGCCCATTTTATTTCAAAGTATTTTAGGTGAAAGCAAATATCAAACGAAAAAAATAATAATCCCAGACATCACAAACAATTTAAGGGGAGAAAAATATTAAAACAAAAAATTTTGAAAATTTGCATATAAAAGTAGTTATACCCAGTGTGATTCGCTACTATTAAAAAAATAGTATTATAAAAAAATTGTATATTCACTTTAGTATTAAATTCATATGGATGTCAAAATTGTTTATGAAAAATTTGAGAATTCTGGCTTTAATAGTTTCTTAGATATTCGATTTTTTGTATTTAATTCATATAAAAGGTGCCATGCCTCCTTTTGCTAATCCGCCCATTTTATTCTTAAAGGTTTATATGTATTTTAAAGTTGTTCAAGCAAAATTTGAGAATTGTGGCTTTAATAGTTTCTTAGATATGAGATTTTTTTGTATTTAATTCATATGGGAGGTGCCACGCCCCTTATTGATTATCCACCTATATATTACTCAAATGTTTACATGGATGCCAAAATTGTTTATGAAAAATTTGAGGATTCCAGCTTTAATAGTTTCTTAGATATTCGATTTTTTGTATTTAATACATATAGAAAGTGCCATGCCCCTATTTGCTAATCCGCCCATTTTATTCTCAAATGTTCATATGGATTTTTAAGTAGTTTAGGCAAAATTTGCAGATTCAAGCTTTAATCACTTCTTAGATATTCTACTTTCTGTAGGTGCCACACCCCTTATTGTTTATTCACCTATATATTACTCAAATATTCACATGAATGTCTAGGTTGTTTATGGAAAATTTAAGGATTCTAGCTTTAATAGTTTATTAGATATTCGATTTTTTGTATTTAATTCATATAGGAGGTGTCTGCCTCCATTTGCTGATCCGCCCACTTTATTCTCAAAGGTTCATATGAATTTTAAAGTTGTTTATGCAAAATTTTAGGATTCTAGCTTTAATCATTTCTTAGATATTCGATTTTATGTATTTATTTCATAAAGGTGGTGCCACGCCCCCTTATTGCTGGTCCGCCTATTTTTATCTTAAATATTCTAATTGATACTCCGACAAAATTTGAACACTAACTGTTTTATTTTCTCATATATACTAATATAATATTTCCTTAGGTGAGAGGTACCCGCCCACTATAGCCGGCCCTCCCTGTTTCACCCCAAATGTTCATAAGGTTGTCAAAGTTGTCCCTACCAAATTTGAGAACTCTAGATGTTGCTGTTTCTAAGATATGCTACTTTTAATATTTATTTTGTGGGCGTGGCACCTCGCCGAAAAGTCTAAACAAACATAAATGCATAGATAAGGAGCTGCATTCGATACAAGTTCCTTGTTATAGGGGTTTTATTACAAGGAACTTGTACTATATTCTACTAAAAATTTGAACACTGTTTTATTTTCTTAGATGAACTAATTTTATTATGTGGAAGCTACCCGCCCACTATAGTCGGTCCGCCCTTTTTCACCTCAAATGTTTATGGATGTCAAAGTTGTCCATACCAAATTTAAGTACTCTAGCTGTTGCTGTTTCAGAGATATGCTACTTTTAATATTCCGAAAAGTCTAAACAAACATTACATGCATACATAAGGACCTGCATTCGGTACAAGATCCCTGTAATAGGACCCTTTTGGTTCGACCCAATACTGAACATTAACCTAAATTTCAAAAACCCTCTTTTAAGGATCTATTTGACGAAAAATTTCACAATTCTAGATCGAAGAGATTAAGTTGCGTGATGAGGAGATAAGATTATAGCCGGCCCGACCTTTTTCGCCTCAAAGTTCATAAGAATGTCAAAGTTGTCCATATCAAATTTGAGGACTCTAGTTGTTGCTGTTTCTTAGATATTCAACTTTTAATATTTATTTTGTGGGCGTGGCAACTCGCCGAAAAGTCTAAACAAACATGCATATATAATAAGCTGTATTCGTTACAAGTTCTACCTTTAATAGAGCCTTAGTGGTTCCACCAAATGGTTCCACAAAAAAATCACCTTTAAAGATCTATTTGACAATTTTACTGACAAAATAAACAAAATAGTTCGTCAACGCTTAAAATCATTGATCTGGATTTCTACGTTTTATAAAGCATCGCGATCGGTTTAAACAATTTTGCAATCTCTCTTATTGTTCTTATTTTTCCATAAATAATCTGATCTTATGTTTCCTGCACAATTTGTTTGTGATTAAATCTACTTTAAAAATAAAATTATCTGTGTGAATTAGTGGGATATAAAATCTTAAAAAATAAACTGCAACATTTGATATATCAGTAATGCTTGATTGACGTTGATTTTTAAAAATAGTTCAACCTAAGGCCATTAATGCAACACTTATAGCTCCTACATCCTTTATAAATTCTCAGCCTTTTTTATCATAAGAAAATCAATTTGGAATCAATATTTTTTTTTCTCCTTATTTCTTAAACATTAATGCTACTTATTTTCAGCTCTACAAAATGATCTTCATCATTAAATTATTGAAAGAAGAAAGAGATCATGAAAAAATCAGCACAATGTGTAGGCTGAACGAACTATTACGCTTCTTTTTTATTCACCATTTTGTTTGAATACCATTTTTATTTTTTGCTGATTTTTGATAAGAATTTTGAATGTGTTTCTGTTTGCTGCAAACTATTTAATACCTTGTTGCAGTTCGTAGCATTTATTTTATGAAGAGGTGTTTTAAATTGATCATTATTATAATGAAATACTACATATATTTTTTTTGAACAAAATGCATCTAGGTAATAATAAATATTATGCCAGACTTATAATCATTCACTCATTTAGTCATTCATCCCAAACGTGTATCTCTGTAGCTTGATAATTTTTTTTCGTATTATTAATACACCTCTGCATCATTTTAAGTACATTCTTGGTCATTATTATGTTGAATACAAAATCTTTAAAAAAGGCTTCATTTTAAAATTGTGAGATTCATTGTTTAGACAAAGCAAAAAAATCGTTTATTATTATTTCCATACGGAAAAGGACAAGAGTTTAGTCTAGTCAAGAGTAAAGTCTATAGTCTAGTCTATAGTCTAGTCTATTAGTCTATAGTCTAGTCTATAGTCTAGTCTATAGTCTAGTCTATAGTCTAGTCTATAGTCTAGTCTATAGTCTAGTCTATAGTCTAGTCTATAGTCTAGTCTATAGTCTAGTCTATAGTCTAGTCTATAGTCTAGTCTATAGTCTAGTCTATAGTCTAGTCTATAGTCTAGTCTATAGTCTAGTCTATAGTCTAGTCTATAGTCTAGTCTATAGTCTAGTCTATAGTCTAGTCTATAGTCTAGTCTATAGTCTAGTCTATAGTCTAGTCTATAGTCTAGTCCTATAGTCTAGTCTATAGTCTAAGTCTATAGTCTAGTCTATAGTCTTCTAGTCTATTAGTCTATTGTCTATAGTCTAGTCTATAGTCCTAGTCTATAGTCTAGTCTATAGTCTAGTCTATAGTCTAGTCTATAGTCTAGTCTATAGTCTAGTCTATAGTCTAGTCTATAGTCTAGTCTATAGTCTAGTCTATAGTCTAGTCTATAGTCTAGTCTATAGTCTAGTCTATAGTCTAGTCTATAGTCTAGGTCTATAGTCTAGTCTATAGTCTAGTCTATAGTCTAGTCTATAGCTAGTCTATAGTCTAGTCTATAGTCTAGTCTATAGTCTAGTCCTATAGTCTAGTCTATAGTCTAGTCTATAGTCTAGTCTATAGCTAGTCTATAGTCTAGTCTATAGTCTAGTCTATAGTCTATAGTCTAGTCTATAGTCTAGTCTATAGTCTAGTCTATAGTCTAGTCTATAGTCTAGTCTATAGTCTAGTCTATAGTCTAGTCTATAGTCTAGTCTATAGTCTAGTCTATAGTCTAGTTTTTTTTTTTTTTTTTTTTTTTTTTTTTTTTTGTATAGTGGAGGAGGAAACCTTACATAGGTCCCATAAAGGGTATGTCGGATTCCTACCGACTAAAACCACCTCCATCGTCAACACCACACTCCGCGGAACTGCCACCAGGTACTACTTCGCGGGGTGGTCAGCTTTGACGCTGAACTTCCTTAACTCTCAGAGTTCGTCTCCTAGGCCACGTTCTGGGCCTTGCGAATAATCTCTGCATCTCGCAGAGCTATATTTATTGAAGTTATGTACATGTTCACCAATGACCAGTTATGTTCTGATTTTAGAATTGCTTCTATTATATTGTCTGTCCTTATTTGTTCGCCAATGCACGATTCCAACCTGCTTCGTAGTCCAGAGAATTGTGGGCAATTAAAAACGACATGTTCTACTGTTTCATCTAGATCTGGGCATTTCGGGCATCTTGGTGAGTTGTCATGGCCAAACCGGTATAAATAGCTCCTATAGATACCATGTCCTGTAAGGAATTGCGTCAAATGGTAGTTCAGCTCACCATGGCGTCTATTTATCCATATATTGATGTCTGGGATTAGTTGAAAGGTCCATCGGCCCTTACTTGTACTTTCCCATCTCCTCTGCCATTCCCTCATAGTTTTCTCCCTTTCTATCCGGCTTATTTCCACCTTTGGGATATGTGGGTTTCTAGATTTCTCTTCGTAGACAGCCGATAGTTCTTTGGCTGCTAAGTCCACAGGTATTATGCCCGCTACTACATTTGCTGCTTCTGCAGAAATTGTTCTGTAACCACTACATACTCTTAGGCAGCTTCTTCTATGTATTGCAGAAATGTTTTTTCTAGATGCTTCAGATATTGCGCATTCCCAAATTGGTGCTCCATAAAGAATAACTGAGTTCGTTACCCTTGAAATTAAAATTCTTCTACTCTGTCGTGGGCCACCGATGTTTGGCATCATTCTTGCTAAGGCATTTGATACAGCTGTTGCTTTCTCACATGTATATTCTATGTGTTTCTTAAAGTTTAGGCGATCGTCAACCATTATACCTAAGTATTTAATAGATTCAGACGATTTGATTTCAGTTGTCCCCACAGTAAATGAAAGAGTCTCTCTCTTCCTCTTTCCGCTTATAAGCACTGCCTCCGTTTATGCTCTGCAAGTTTCAGATTCATATCTTTCATCCAATTTCTAATAATTGCAATTGATTCGTTCGCATATAACTGGACTTCATTCAGGTGACGTGCTCTGACAAGGATTGCGACGTCGTCTGCGAATCCTACAACGGTCGCTTCTTCTGGGATTCTTAAGTCAAATATGCCATTGTACATAATATTCCACAGGAGTGGTCCTAGGACTGATCCTTGTGGGACACCTGATGTAATATTATACGATTCCGTACCATTGTCAGTTTCGAACCACAGTGTTCTTTTTGAGAAGTAATCCTTTATTATTGCAATAAGGTATTCGGGGACATTAAGAGATCTTAACGAGGAAATAATGTGTTTCCATCCCGCAGAATTAAAAGCATTTTTAACGTCTAGTGTAATTATGGCACAGTAATATCTATTCTTGCCTTTTCCATTGATTGCATTCTTAGCTGTTTCAGTTACGAAATTCACTGCATCAATTGTTGATCTAGCCTTTCTAAATCCATATTGCCTATCCGATAGCCCACAGGTTTCTTCTACTGCCTTTAACAGTCTCGTATAGACAATTCTTTCCAAGCATTTGCCTAAGGTGTCAAGTAGACAGATTGGTCGGTATGATTGTGGTTCACCTAATGTTTTTCCTGGTTTTGGTATCAGAATTAGTTTTTGTTTCTTCCAGATCTCGGGGAATTTCCCCTCTCTGAGACTTCTGCTGAACAGCCTGGTAAAAATCTCTGGTCTTGATTTTAGAGCGATCTTTAAAGCCCTATTCGGAATGAAGTCAAGGCCTGGTGCTTTGTTATCGCCAATCCTTGCACAGAGGTTTATTATTTCCTCCTCTGTCACTTCTATCTCGCCTTGTTGCACGATTGAATACGGCTCTGAGTACGGTTCTCCTTCCGGGAATAGAACTGATACTATTTCTCTAATAAGGTTAGGGCATGTTATTTGGGCTGACCTCTTCCCCTTTAGCTTTGACATTACAACTCGATATGCGTTACCCCAGGGATTTGCATCGGCTTCGTTGCATAGTTCTTTAAAGCACTCGGATTTACTACGTCTAATGGCTTCTTGTAGGCCTTTCCTGGCTTCGTGATATATTTTCCTTTTAGCTATGAAGTCTGGTCTGCCTCTGCTTCTTTGGTATTTTCTTCTACTTCTCAAGCATTCGCTTCTAAGGGCTGATATATTATCATTCCACCAGTAGTTTTCTTTCCTTCTATGGTTTGATCTCTTTCTTGGCATGGACGCATCACAAGCCATCTTTAGTGCTGCTAAGACTTTTTCTGCCATATCGGATACCGGGCCATTTTCAATTTGCTGGTATGAAAAGGTTTCGGTAAAGGCTTCTTCATCGATCTTATCTTTCGCCCATCCTTGAAATTTAAATTTGTCTGATACTATACTCAATGATGTATTAGGATTAATTGTGAAAATTACAGCCTGATGGTCACTGTGAGTATAGTGTTCGCTAACATACCAATCCATTTCTTTTGATAAACTAGAGCTCACGAAGGTTATGTCGACTACTGACCCATAACCAGCTCTCCGAAAAGTGTGTGCCTGTCCTTTGTTTGCTAGAATCACGTCAAGTCTAGAAAACGCGTCCAGAAGTATTTTGCCTCTTTTGTTTGTTCTTTGGCTACCCCAATCTATTGCCCATGCATTAAAATCACCTCCTATGACAATTGGATTATGCCTATTTGCGTCGTTCACTAGGTTGTCTATTATTTGCTCGAATTCATGTTGTGGTATATTAGGTGATATATAGCAGCTATATACGAATATTCCACCGATCTAATTCTTACGAAGCCTTCTTGTAAATGGTGCATACCTTCTCTATTGCTTTGTTGCCGCAGGCCACACTGCTGCTTTACCTGTTGAATCACTTTCCCAAACATTTCTCTCAAGGTTTTTGTACTGCTCGCAAACAAGGGCGACGTCAATTTTGTTGTCACAGATGGTCTGTTTTAATTAGCTCCTGCGCTGCACTACAATGGTTCTATAGTCTAGTTATAGTCTAGTCTATAGTCTAGTCTATAGTTAGTCTATAGTCTAGTCTATATCTAGTCTATAGTCTAGTCTATAGTATAGTCTATAGTCTAGTTATAGTCTAGTCTATAGTCTAGTCTATAGTCTAGTCTATAGTCTAGTCTATAGTCTAGTCTATAGTCTAGTCTATAGTCTAGTCTATAGTCTAGTCTATAGTCTAGTCTATCGTCTAGTCTATAGTCTAGTCTATAGTCTAGTCTATAGTCTAGTCTATAGTCTAGTCTATAGTCTAGTCTATAGTCTAGTCTATAGTCTAGTCTATAGTCTAGTCTATAGTCTAGTCTATAGTCTAGTCTATAGTCTAGTCTATAGTCTAGTCTATAGTCTAGTCTAGTCTAGTCTATAGTCTAGTCTATAGTCTAGTCTATAGTCTAGTCTATAGTCTAGTCTATAGTCTAGTCTATAGTCTAGTCTATAGTCTAGTCTATAGTCTAGTCTATAGTCTAGTCTATAGTCTAGTCTATAGTCTAGTCTATAGTCTAGTCTAGTCTAGTCTATAGTCTAGTCTATAGTCTAGTCTATAGTCTAGTCTATAGTCTAGTCTATAGTCTAGTCTATAGTCTAGTCTATAGTCTAGTCTATAGTCTAGTCTATAGTCTAGTCTATAGTCTAGTCTATAGTCTAGTCTATAGTCTAGTCTATAGTCTAGTCTATAGTCTAGTCTATAGTCTAGTCTATAGTCTAGTCTATAGTCTAGTCTAGAGTCTTGTTTTTTTTTTTTTTTTTTTTTTTTTTTAATAAGGCAGGTGTAAATCTTGCATATGATACCCGGTGTTAAAAAAAACAACGGGTTATGTCGGATTCCTACCGACTAAAGCACCTCCTTCGTCATCCATATACCCTGCGGGACTGTCATTCAAGATACTACATCGCAGGGGTGGAAGGGCTTAGTTGCCCTCTGTCAAATATTGCTCTAAGGTTTTCCTTCTTTCCTCTTCATTCCTTAGTTTTATATGAATTCGCTTTATCATGGTGCATATTGCTTCCCAGTTTTCCATCTTGTATAGTAGAATGTTCAAAATATTATGAGTATTCAATTGTTGCCCAACAATTCCTTCTGCACATTGCCTTTCGTCGTTAAACCTTGGACAATAAAACATTACATGCTCCGGGTTTTCCTCTATGTTTGGGCAGTGTGGGCAGAGCGGGGAGCCGTCGAGTCCAAATTTATGCAGGTAACTCCTGTAGCCTCCGTGTCCAGATAGGAACTGTGTGAGATAATAATCTGTCTGCCCGTGTTTCCTGTTTATCCATACTTTTATATTAGGTATGATTTTGAAAGTCCATCTTCCTTTGTCACTTTCTTCCCATCGGGATTGCCAAATACTCAGCGATGTTTCTCTTTCCAGCTTTTTCGCATAGCTGAGATTTTGGTTTCCCCTTCTCTTCCACTCGTAAATTCGATTTGCTTCGTCAGCTAGAATGTCTATGGGAATCATTCCCGATATGACATACGCCGCATCATCTGATGTTGTACGATAGGAACAACATGCACGCAGGGCACATAGTCTATAGACTGATAAGACAGATTTAACTGTTGATCTTACTTTAAAGGCTTTAGACCAAATAGGGGCTGCGTACAGGATCAACGAGGTAATTACAGAGTTTATAATTTTTCTCTTCGATTGCCTTGGACCTCCTAGGTTTGGCATCATTCTTTCGATAGCAACTCTTACGTTTGCTGCCGTGACCTTATGCATCTTAACACCTTCTTCTGTGTCATAGCACAGTCTTCTATTAGAGAAGTAGCTACTAATAATCAGAGTCAAATAATCTGGTACTCCAAGTCTGCGAAGAGTTTGTAATATTAAACCCCAGTTAGCAGAGTTAAATGCGTTTTTTACATCTAGTGTAATAATCGCACAGTATTTCTTGTTTGCCCCTTTGCCCTCTATTGCCTTTTGTGCTGTTTCCGTGACCATATGAATTGCGTCTATGGTTGATCTTGCTTTACGAAAGCCATATTGGTAGCTTGACAGACCGTTTTTCGCTTCAACGATTGGTAACAAGCGACTGTATATTATTTTCTCCAGTAGTTTCCCTATTGTGTCCAGTAGACATATTGGTCTGTACGACGACGGGTCACCAATAGGTTTATTTGGTTTTGGGATTAGTACCAGTGTCTGTTTCTTCCAGGGGTCTGGGAAAATACCTTCCCTCAAGCATTGGTTAAACAGGTCGGCAAATAATTTAGGCACTTTCCTGATTGCGAGCTTAAAAGCTGCGTTTGGTATGCCATCTGGGCCAGGAGCCTTTCTATCTCCAATTTTGCTTGATAAATGGATCACTTCATCCTCCGTTACTGGTGATATGTTTCCTGCATCTTCTGTTCTATACGACAAGTTAACTAAACTTTGCTGTTCCGGAAACAGTGTCCTAACAATCTTGTCCAGTAAATGTGGACAAGTAGGCTGTGGGGATTTTGTTCCTTTGAGCCTCGACGTGACCACCCTATAGGCTTTGCCCCATGGATCGGAGTCAGCTTCCAAACATATCTGTTTGAAGCAGATTCTTTTACTACGTGCAATGGCATTTTGGAATTCTCGTCTTGATTTTTGATATTCTAGACTGCGTACTTCAAAGTCCAATCTTCCTCTCGCGCGTTGGGCTTTTCTTCTAGCTCTTAGGCATTCTTTCCTTAGGTTGCTAATTTCGTCATTCCACCAATAGTTTGGATTACGGTTTTTTGACAATCTGCGCCTTGGCATTGCGATATCACATGCTCTCTTCAGCTTGTCGATTATATACCTCGCTTTATACTCTGCTGTACCTTCTATTTCAGTAGTTTGTGAAATCTCCTGGGTAAAAATGTCCTTGTTAAGCTTTTTTGAGGCCCAACCTATATACCTGGTATTACACCTATTTGGCGTAGGTTGCGTTCTGCTATTGTTATTTACAGAGAATATTATAGATTGGTGGTCGCTGTGCGTGTATTGATCGCTGACGCTCCATTCTATATCTCTAGCCAGCGAGTTACTTACAAATGTGATGTCCACCACAGAACAGGTTCCCCTAGCCATGAATGTTGGCTTACTACCATTGTTGGCTAGCACAAGATCGGACCTTGAGAATGTCTCCAGTAGAATACGTCCCCTTTTATTGGTGTATCGGCTTCCCCATTCAACTGCCCATGCGTTGAAATCTCCCGCTATGATTTTTGGGTTGTGAAGATTTGCATCCCTCACAAGTCGATCTAACATTCGTTGGTATTGTTCTATTGTTGCACTAGGTGGTGCATAGCAACTGTATATATAAACACCACCAATTTTGGCCATTACGAAACCATCTTCTGGTTGTTTTGAAATTTCTTCGATGGCCTGGTTTCCACAGGCCCATATAGCAGCTTTGTTAGACAAATCCTTCACCCATACCGCGTTGTGCATGTTTTTATACTGTTCACTTAGGATGGCGACATCAACACGAGTTTCGCAGATAATCTGTGAAAGCAGGTCCTGTGTCGCCTTACAATGGTTGAGGTTAAGTTGAAGTAACCTCATTTGCGTAACTTGGTAAGAGCCTGTTTAAATACAGGACATCTCCCGCTACCTGCCACATGAATAATGTCTACGGATCCTCGTTGTTTACAGAACATACACTCCGGTTTTTTAGTACAGTCTTTAGCAATATGACCGATATCGCCACACCCTCCTACACATTTTGGATCTGTCTTGAGCATTGGTACAATTTGTTTGCAATGTGTCCAAATTCAAGACATCTGTAACACCTTTAAGGGACATTTTTTCCCTAATCCTACAGATGACCCATCCGATTCGGATTTTACCCGTTTTCAATACTCTTCGACCCATGTCCATTGGTAATGAAATAACTGCTGTTTGTGTATCTCCGTAGCTTTTCCTAAGGCTCTTGATATCCGATTCTTTTATTCCTTCCACTTCGAATTGTTCCGTCAGGGCATCGCATATTTCTTGTTTTGTGGTAACCTCGTCAATGTCCTTACATTCAATAAAGATCTCCTTTTTATGGGTTATAATCTCCGCTTGTTGGCCAATACTTTTTTCCATCTGACCATGGAACTTATCCACAATATCTTTACTCGCTGATTTGATCTCTAGTAGTAAATCACCTCTTTGAGTTCTTCTTATGCGCGAAACGTTCTCTCCAAGATCTTTAAAGTTGGGTCTGCCTTTATTTTGCGTAATATATCTGCGTAGGTAGTTTCTCCCTTTGCAGATATTATCATCGCATCTGTCTTGACTGGTCTATTCCGCGAGTTTTTCTTACGTTTGACTGTTTTCCATTCTTCGTTTTTCGCATTTTGGTCTTGTCTATAGTCTAGTCTATAGTCTAGTCTATAGTCTAGTCTATAGTCTAGTCTATAGTCTAGTCTATAGTCTAGTCTATAGTCTAGTCTATAGTCTAGTCTATAGTCTAGTCTATAGTCTAGTCTATAGTCTAGTCTATAGTCTAGTCTATAGTCTAGTCTATAGTCTAGTCTATAGTCTAGTCTATAGTCTAGTCTATAGTCTAGTCTATAGTCTAGTCTATAGTCTAGTCTATAGTCTAGTCTATAGTCTAGTCTATAGTCTAGTCTATAGTCTAGTCTATAGTCTAGTCTATAGTCTAGTCTATAGTCTAGTCTATAGTCTAGTCTATAGTCTAGTCTATAGTCTAGTCTATAGTCTAGTCTATAGTCTAGTCTATAGTCTAGTCTATAGTCTAGTCTATAGTCTAGTCTATAGTCTAGTCTATAGTCTAGTCTATAGTCTAGTCTATAGTCTAGTCTATAGTCTAGTCTATAGTCTAGTCTATAGTCTTGTCAATAGTCTAGTCTATAGTCTAGTCTATAGTCTAGTCTACAGTCTAGTCTATAGTCTAGTCTATAATCTAGTCTATAGGTTAATTTATAGTCTAGTCTATATTCAAGTCTATAATCTTGGTTTACTCCTCGAACAGTACTCGATACTTTCGAAAGTTCGAATTTCTTTCGTACATTATATGCATATTAAAAACATAATTTTGCAAACCCTACTTTAATATGAATCAACGGATTTACTCTTCTTTAAACTACAGATTAATTTGAATTATTTGTTGTTACTCGTACATGCTATTGATCAAAAATGATAGATTACAGCTCACTCACTGCGTTGACAAAAGCTTCACCGAGCCCTCTCTTCCTATGTGTGTTAAAATCTTAAATAAAAATTAAATATAAAATTCAGTGTGACATATCATACCTTTGACTTACGCCTTCATTTTTTCCTTTTCTCGGTTATAAGATTTCTTTTTATTCTCAGTTTTTTCTTTTGTTTTTAGCACAAAACGCATTTGGAATTTTTGATGAAGGTTCAAATTCTTTTCGTTAGTTGCGTTATTTTTCGTTCGTTAATTCTCAGTTGACAATCAATTTTTATTGTTATACGCCTACCATATTTTTAAACACACGTTTACGTTTAGTTCAAAAATTGTCGGATCTGTATATTTGTGGTCATAATAACAATGTTGCAGAGTTTGGCGAGTGTGTTGTGTGAGTAGAAGCTGTTCAAGCTCCTGCTTCATTTCTTTTTTGTACGGCTACCTGACCTCTTTTTCAGATTATTTTGTGTTTTTTTTCAGGGTCTTCTCAAACACGTCCTTTTTCTTTGGTATTATATTATTCTCATCATGATCTTCTTTTGTCGTAATTATCATTAGGCACATCGTCGTTATTGTGATCATGATTATTATTTGTATTTTTGCCTTAAGGATGACTGCGACTTGGCCGTTCAGTTTTTAAAATTGTATCGAATAGGGATTGAATACGTTATGTTGATTTGGTTGTAGATGATTTTTGAATAAAATTTTGGCCACTGCAAGAATTTTGGTCTGTAGTTTTGTTTGTTAGTTTAGACTATAAACTCTGTAGTTTAGTCTAGTCTATATTCTAGTCTATTGTATAGAATAGTTTATAATCTAGTCTATAGTCTAATCTATTTTCTAGTCTATAGTCAAGTCTATTGTCTAGAATAGTTTATAATCTAGTCTATACTCTAATATATTTTCTAGCTTATAGTCTAGTCTATAGTCTATTCTATAGTCTAATATATAGTCTAGTCTACAGTCTAATCTATAGTGTAATCTATTGCTGAGTTATAGTCTAGTCTATAGTCTGGACTATAGTGTAGTCTAAAGTCTAGTCTATAGTCTAGACATTCTGTATTCTAAAGTTTAGTCTATAGTCTAGTCTATATTTTATAGTTTAGTCCATAGTCTAGTCTATAGACTTGTCTAGTCTATTGTCTAGTGTATAATCTTCTTTAAAGTCCAGTCTATTGTCTAGTCTATAGTCTAGCCTATATTCTAGTCTATAGTCTAGTCTGGTCTAGTCTATTGTCTAGAATAGACTATAATCTAGTCTATATTCTAATATATGTTCTAATATATATCTAATATAGTCTAATTTGTAGTCTGGTCTATTTTTTAGTCTATAGTCTGGTCTAAAGTCCAGTCCAATGTCTACTATATAGTCTAGTCATTCTATATTCTATAGTTAAGTCTATAGTCTAGTCTATATCCTATTGTTGGGTCCATAGTCTATTATATAGTCTAGTCTATAATCTATTCTACAGTGTAGTCTAGTTAGTCATAGTCTAGTCTATAGTCTAGTCTATAATTCTAAGTCTCTAGTCTAGTCTATAGTCTAGTCTATAATCTAGTCTATAGTCTAGTAGTCTAGTCTATAGTCTAGTCAGTATAGTCTAGTAGTCTATAGTCTAGTCTATAGTCTAGTCTATAGTCTAGTCTATAGTCTAGTCTATAGTCTAGTCTATAGTCTAGTCTATAGTCTAGTCTATAGTCTAGTCTATAGTCTAGTCTATAGTCTAGTACGTCTAGTCTAGTCTATAGTCTAGTCTATAGTTCTAGTCTATAGTCTAGTCTATAGTCTAGTCTATAGTCTAGTCTATAGTCTAGTCTATAGTCTAGTCTATAGTCTAGTCTATAGTCTAGTCTATAGTCTAGTCTATAGTCTAGTCTATAGTCTAGTCTATAGTCTAGTCTATAGTCTAGTCTATAGTCTAGTCTATAGTCTAGTCTATAGTCTAGTCTATAGTCTAGTCTATAGTCTAGTCTATAGTCTAGTCTATAGTCTAGTCTATAGTCTAGTCTATAGTCTAGTCTATAGTCTAGTCTATAGTCTAGTCTATAGTCTAGTCTAACTCTAGTCTATACTAGTCTATAGTCTAGTCTATAGTCTAGTCTATAGTCTAGTCTATAGTCTAGTCTATAGTCTAGTCTATAGTCTAGTCTATAGTCTAGTCTATAGTCTAGTCTATAGTCTAGTCTATAGTCTAGTCTATAGTCTAGTCTATAGTCTAGTCTATAGTCTAGTCTATAGTCTAGTCTATAGTCTAGTCTATAGTCTAGCCTATAGTCTAGTCCTATAGTCTAGTCCTATAGTCTAGTCTATAGTCTAGTCTATAGTCTAGTCTATAGTCTAGTCCTATAGTCTAGTTCTATAGTCTAGTCTATAGTCTAGGCTATAGTCTAGTCTATAGTCCTAGTCTATAGTCTAGTCTATAGGTCTAGTCTATAGTCTGTCTATAGCTAGTGCTATAGTCTAGTCTATAGTCTAGTCTAGTAGTCTAGTCTAGGTCTAGTCTATAGTCTAGAGTCTAGTCAAGTCTAGTCTATAGCTAGTCTAATAGTCTAGTCTATAGTTCTAGTCTATAGTCTAGTCTATAGTCTAGTCGATAGTCCTAGTCTATAGTCTTAGTCTAGAGTCTAGTCTATAGTCTAGTCTATAGTCTAGTCTATAGTCTAGTCTATAGTCTAGTCTATAGTCTAGTCTATAGTCTAGTCTAAGTATAGCTATAGTCTAGTCTATATAGTCTAGTCTATAGTCTAGTCTATAGTCTAGTCTATAGTCTAGTCTATAGTCTAGTCTATAGTCTAGTCTATAGTCTAGTCTATAGTCTAGTCTATAGTCTAGTCTATAGTCTAGTCTATAGTCTAGTCTATAGTCTAGTCTATAGTCTAGTCTATAGTCTAGTCTATAGTCTAGTCTAGTCTATAGTCTAGTCTAGTCTAGTCTATAGTCTGGTCTAGTCTATAGTCTAGTCTAGTCTAGTCTATAGTCTAGTCTAGTCTAGTCTAGTCTAGTCTAGTCTAGTCTAGTCTAGTCTAGTCTATAGTCTAGTCTAGTCTAGTCTAGTCTATAGTCTAGTCTAGTCTATAGTCTAGTCTAGTCTATAGTCTAGCCTAGTCTAATCTATAGTCTAGTCTAATCTATAGTCTAGTCTAGTCTATAGTCTAGTCTAGTCTATAGTCTAGTCTAGTCTATAGTCTATAGTCTAGTCTAGTCTAGTCTAGTCTAGTCTAGTCTAGTCTAGTCTAGTCTAGTCGTCTAGTCTAGTCTATAGTCTAGTCTAGTCTAGTCTAGTCTAGTCTATCTGTCTATAGTCTAGTCTATAGTCTAGTCTATAGTCTAGTCTATAGTCTAGTCTATAGTCTAGTCTATAGTCTAGTCTATAGTCTAGTCTATAGTCTAGTCTATAGTCTAGTCTATAGTCTAGTCTATAGTCTAGTCTATAGTCTAGTCTATAGTCTAGTCTATAGTCTAGTCTATAGTCTAGTCTATAGTCTAGTCTATAGTCTAGTCTATAGTCTAGTCTATAGTCTAGTCTATAGTCTAGTCTATAGTCTAGTCTATAGTCTAGTCTATAGTCTAGTCTATAGTCTAGTCTATAGTCTAGTCTATAGTCTAGTCTATAGTCTAGTCTATAGTCTAGTCTATAGTCTAGTCTATAGTCTAGTCTATAGTCTAGTCTATAGTCTAGTCTATAGTCTAGTCTATAGTCTAGTCTATAGTCTAGTCTATAGTCTAGTCTATAGTCTAGTCTATAGTCTAGTCTATAGTCTAGTCTATAGTCTAGTTTATAGTCTAGTCTATAGTCTAGTCTATAGTCTAGTCTATAGTCTAGTCTATAGTCTAGTCTATAGTCTAGTCTATAGTCTAGTCTATAGTCTAGTCTATAGTCTAGTCTATAGTCTAGTCTATAGTCTAGTCTATAGTCTAGTCTATAGTCTAGTCTATAGTCTAGTCTATAGTCTAGTCTATAGTCTAGTCTATAGTCTAGTCTATAGTCTAGTCTATAGTCTAGTCTATAGTCTAGTCTATAGTCTAGTCTATAGTCTAGTCTATAGTCTAGTCTATAGTCTAGTCTATAGTCCAGTCTATAGTCTAGGCTATAGTCTAGTCTATAGTCTAGTCTATAGTCTAGTCTATAGTCTAGTCTATAGTCTAGTCTATAGTCTAGTCTATAGTCTAGTCTATAGTCTAGTCTATAGTCTAGTCTATAGTCTAGTCTATAGTCTAGTCTATAGTCTAGTCTATAGTCTAGTCTATAGTCTAGTCTATAGTCTAGTCTATAGTCTAGTCTATAGTCTAGTCTATAGTCTAGTCTATAGTCTAGTCTATAGTCTAGTCTATAGTCTAGTCTATAGTCTAGTCTATAGTCTAGTCTATAGTCTAGTCTATAGTCTAGTCTATAGTCTAGTCTATAGTCTAGTCTATAGTCTAGTCTATAGTCTAGTCTATAGTCTAGTCTATAGTCTAGTCTATAGTCTAGTCTATAGTCTAGTCTATAGTCTAGTCTATAGTCTAGTCTATAGTCTAGTCTATAGTCTAGTCTATAGTCTAGTCTAGTCTATAGTCTAGTCTATAGTCTAGTCTATAGTCTAGTCTATAGTCTAGTCTATAGTCTAGTCTATAGTCTAGTCTATAGTCTAGTCTATAGTCTAGTCTATAGTCTAGTCTATAGTCTAGTCTATAGTCTAGTCTATAGTCTAGTCTATAGTCTAGCCTATAGTCTAGTCTATAGTCTAGTCTATAGTCTAGTCTATAGTCTAGCTTATAGTCTAGTCTATAGTCTAGTCTATAGTCTAGTCTATAGTCTAGTCTATAGTCTAGTCTATAGTCTAGTCTATAGTCTAGTCTATAGTCTAGTCTATAGTCTAGTCTATAGTCTAGTCTATAGTCTAGTCTATAGTCTAGTCTATAGTCTAGTCTAGTCTATACTCTAGTCTATACTCTAGTCTATAGTCTAGTCTATAGTCTAGTCTATAGTCTATTCTACACTCTAGTCTATAGTCTAGTCTATAGTCTAGTATATAGTCTAGTCTATGGTTTAGTCTGTAGTCTAGCCTATAGTTTAGTCTGTAGTCTAGTCTATAGTGTATACCTATAGTCTAGTCTGCAGTCTACTACATAGTTATATTCGAAGGGTATTTTTGTATCCCTTAATGCCCCGGTCTCCAGTTTCCTGTACAAAATTTTATGTTGAATTCATGATGACTGGGTTATTAAGATAAAACTCGAGCGATAATATGTTTTGCATAAGGAATTAGTTATTGTCCTCTCTGGCTCTTCTTCTACTGTAACCTTAGCTCTTGAGGCAAGATATTCATACATACAAACAATTTGTTGTGTCAAACGTAAAGTTTTTGTTTTAACATAGATCCCCATATTATGCTTTGTCTTCAGTTCGAGTTTTTTTTTGTGGATCCTGTTTTAAATAAAAAGTTTCATTTACGTGACCACTTTTTCGTTTTATAGCTTCCAGTTCATTGTGTTATTAATTTTTGCTTTTGTTTTTTTTTTCTCTCCTTTTTGTGTTTTTTTCTTAGTTTTTTTTTTTTTTTTGATTTATTATGATTTTTATATTTTGACAGATTATGTGGTAGATAACTACGGTTCTTGCAGCAGGATTTAAGCTACTGTTTTGTGTAGGGGTGTTGGTGTCGTTCGATGTCTACATCGGCTGTCTGTAGCTGTTTTGTATCATGTGTGTATGTTTGCAAAGAAGGTGTGAGAGTGAGTTTTTTGAAAACTACACCTACTTGCACTATTATTCTGTTGAAATGTTTTTTCTTTGAACAGTTTTCTTTATTGTGGGTTTTATTCAGGATTTGCTAAACATTTGACAGTTCTGGTAATTGTTTGCCATTGCGTTTTGTTCCTTGTTTTTTTTTTCTATAAAATAAAGATTCAAAAAGATTATAAAATTATTCATAGTTTGAGCATAATAATTTTAGTAAGAATTTTACTATATGCAAAAATGCCGCTGATTTTGAGTTATAATTTAAATGATATCTTGTACTGTGCTGTTGACAGTTTGCAAGTATGTGAGTAAAATAATAATGGATAACATTCAGATGGATTTTTTATGTTTCTTATACTTGGTTCCATGAAATTAGACTAACATTTTCACACAAACGATTTGGTTAAAACCTATTTGAAATTTGAAAGTATAAAGTAAATTAGAACTGTATGAAGATCTACATTTGCGGGTGAAATTGAAGGGAATAGAGATCTTTATTCGGTTTATATTATGATCTACAATTGTAGCTTAAATTGGACTGTATGAAGAAGTATAGTCTAGCCTAGTCTATAACCTAGTCTATAGTCTAGTCTTTAGTCCATGCTATAGTCAAGTTTACTAGACTATAGACTAGACTATAGACTAGACTATAGACTAGACTATAACTAGACTATAGACTGACTAGACTAAAGACTAGACTATAGACTGGACTATAGACTAGACTATAGTCTAGTCTATAGTCTAGTCTATAGTCTAGTCTATAGTCTAGTCTATAGTCTAGTCTATAGTCTAGTCTATAGTCTAGTCTATAGTCTAGTCTATTGTCTAGTCTATAGTCTAGTCTATAGTCTAGTCTATAGTCTAGTCTATAGTCTAGTCTATAGTGTAGTCTATAGTCTAGTCTATAGTCTAGTCTATAGTCTAGTCTATAGTCTAGTCTATAGTCTAGTCTATAGTCTAGTCTATAGTCTAGTCTATAGTCTAGTCTATAGTCTAGTCTATAGTCTAGTCTATAGTCTAGTCTATAGTCTAGTCTATAGTCTAGTCTATAGTCTAGTCTATAGTCTAGTCTATAGTCTAGTCTATAGTCTAGTCTATAGTCTAGTCTATAGTCTAGTCTATAGTCTAGTCTATAGTCTAGTCTATAGTCTAGTCTATAGTCTAGTCTATAGTCTAGTCTATAGTCTAGTCTATAGTCTAGTCTATAGTCTAGTCTATAGTCTAGTCTATAGTCTAGTCTATAGTCTAGTCTATAGTCTAGTCTATAGTCTAGTCTATAGTCTAGTCTATAGTCTAGTCTATAGTCTAGTCTATAGTCTAGTCTATAGTCTAGTCTATAGTCTAGTCTATAGTCTAGTCTATAGTCTAGTCTATAGTCTAGTCTATAGTCTAGTCTATAGTCTAGTCTATAGTCTAGTCTATAGTCTAGTCTATAGTCTAGTCTATAGTCTAGTCTATAGTCTAGTCTATAGTCTAGTCTATAGTCTAGTCTATAGTCTAGTCTATAGTCTAGTCTATAGTCTAGTCTATAGTCTAGTCTATAGTCTAGTCTATAGTCTAGTCTATAGTCTAGTCTATAGTCTAGTCTATAGTCTAGTCTATAGTCTAGTCTATAGTCTAGTCTAGTCTATAGTCTAGTCTAGTCTATAGTCTAGTCTAGTCTATAGTCTAGTCTAGTCTAGTCTATAGTCTAGTCTAGTCTATAGTCTGGTCTAGTCTATAGTCTAGTCTAGTCTATAGTCTAGTCTAGTCTAGTCTAGTCTAGTCTAGTCTAGTCTAGTCTAGTCTAGTCTAGTCTAGTCTAGTCTATAGTCTAGTCTAGTCTATAGTCTAGTCTAGTCTATAGTCTAGTCTAGTCTATAGTCTAGCCTAGTCTAATCTATAGTCTAGTCTAATCTATAGTCTAGTCTAGTCTATAGTCTAGTCTAGTCTATAGTCTAGTCTAGTCTATAGTCTATAGTCTAGTCTAGTCTAGTCTAGTCTAGTCTAGTCTAGTCTAGTCTAGTCTAGTCTAGTCTAGTCTAGTCTAGTCTAGTCTAGTCTAGTCTAGTCTAGTCTATAGTCTAGTCTAGTCTAGTCTAGTCTATAGTCTAGTCTATAGTCTAGTCTATAGTCTAGTCTATAGTCTAGTCTATAGTCTAGTCTATAGTCTAGTCTATAGTCTAGTCTATAGTCTAGTCTATAGTCTAGTCTATAGTCTAGTCTATAGTCTAGTCTATAGTCTAGTCTATAGTCTAGTCTATAGTCTAGTCTATAGTCTAGTCTATAGTCTAGTCTATAGTCTAGTCTATAGTCTAGTCTATAGTCTAGTCTATAGTCTAGTCTATAGTCTAGTCTATAGTCTAGTCTATAGTCTAGTCTATAGTCTAGTCTATAGTCTAGTCTATAGTCTAGTCTATAGTCTAGTCTATAGTCTAGTCTATAGTCTAGTCTATAGTCTAGTCTATAGTCTAGTCTATAGTCTAGTCTATAGTCTAGTCTATAGTCTAGTCTATAGTCTAGTCTATAGTCTAGTCTATAGTCTAGTTTATAGTCTAGTCTATAGTCTAGTCTATAGTCTAGTCTATAGTCTAGTCTATAGTCTAGTCTATAGTCTAGTCTATAGTCTAGTCTATAGTCTAGTCTATAGTCTAGTCTATAGTCTAGTCTATAGTCTAGTCTATAGTCTAGTCTATAGTCTAGTCTATAGTCTAGTCTATAGTCTAGTCTATAGTCTAGTCTATAGTCTAGTCTATAGTCTAGTCTATAGTCTAGTCTATAGTCTAGTCTATAGTCCAGTCTATAGTCTAGGCTATAGTCTAGTCTATAGTCTAGTCTATAGTCTAGTCTATAGTCTAGTCTATAGTCTAGTCTATAGTCTAGTCTATAGTCTAGTCTATAGTCTAGTCTATAGTCTAGTCTATAGTCTAGTCTATAGTCTAGTCTATAGTCTAGTCTATAGTCTAGTCTATAGTCTAGTCTATAGTCTAGTCTATAGTCTAGTCTATAGTCTAGTCTATAGTCTAGTCTATAGTCTAGTCTATAGTCTAGTCTATAGTCTAGTCTATAGTCTAGTCTATAGTCTAGTCTATAGTCTAGTCTATAGTCTAGTCTATAGTCTAGTCTATAGTCTAGTCTACAGTCTAGTCTATAGTCTAGTCTATAGTCTAGTCTATAGTCTAGTCTATAGTCTAGTCTATAGTCTAGTCTATAGTCTAGTCTAGTCTATAGTCTAGTCTATAGTCTAGTCTATAGTCTAGTCTATAGTCTAGTCTATA
Source organism: Lucilia sericata (assembly GCF_015586225.1). NCBI lineage: Eukaryota > Metazoa > Arthropoda > Insecta > Diptera > Calliphoridae > Lucilia > Lucilia sericata. Next base: position 124,217 of record NW_023995291.1, read on the forward strand.
GTCTAGTCTATAGTCTAGTCTATAGTCTAGTCTATAGTCTAGTCTATAGTCTAGTCTATAGTCTAGTCTATAGTCTAGTCTATAGTCTAGTCTATAGTCTAGCCTATAGTCTAGTCTATAGTCTAGATAGTCTAGTCTATAGTCTAGCTTATAGTCTAGTCTATAGTCTAGTCTATAGTCTAGTCTATAGTCTAGTCTATAGTCTAGTCTATAGTCTAGTCTAGTCTATAGTCTAGTCTATAGTCTAGTCTATAGTCTAGTCTATAGTCTAGTCTATAGTCTAGTCTAGTCTATACTCTAGTCTATACTCTAGTCTATAGTCTAGTCTATAGTCTAGTCTATAGTCTATTCTACACTCTAGTCTATAGTCTAGTCTATAGTCTAGTATATAGTCTAGTCTATGGTTTAGTCTGTAGTCTAGCCTATAGTTTAGTCTGTAGTCTAGTCTATAGTGTATACCTATAGTCTAGTCTGCAGTCTACT
>NW_023995292.1:0-130870 GCF_015586225.1 Lucilia sericata
TATTTATTTTTTTTTAACAAATAGGTATTGGGGTATGTGGGTAATTTTTTTTTCTTTTTTTTCTTTTTAGATTAATAATTTGTGTTTCACTGTATTTTTTTTTTGATGTATGTTCTTGTTAAAAATATTTGTTTTTATTTGTAATGTATTTTTTATCTTTTCACTGTTTTTATGTTGTGAATTTTGATTTGTTGTGTTTTCTGTTTATTTTAAATTTGTTTCAGTTTTATTTGTTGTAATTTTTGTTATCTTTTGTAACTTTTTGTTTATTTGTACAATTTATTGTTTTTTTTTTCAATTTTTTTTTACGCAATTTAATTTAGTTTATATTATTTATATTCTTTGGTTTGTAGGGTATTTTAAATTTTTATTTAAGGGTGGGTTTTTTATTTTTTAATTTTTCACATACACTTTTAGCTTACTTTCAACACTTCACTTTCTTCACACTTTTTATTTTTTAAGCTTACTTTCTTTTCAGCTTTATTTTTGTGGACTGTATTTTTTATCAATATAGCCGTTTCTTTTTTAAAGGCTCGATTGGACCAATGGTTATTTAGGGGTTAGAGGGAGATGGGTAGATGGGTACTTACGCGGGAATTAGAGGAAGGGTAAATAAGCAAGGCTTGGGAATTTTTTTTCTTAAAAAACGTTATAAACCGTATATATGTTTATTGAACTTTGGGTAAGTATATAAGGTAAGTATATAGGGTAGGTATATAGGGTAAGTACTTTTAGGTTATAAATTCAGGTTTTATTTTAGTTGTAAGTATTTATGTATATGTTTTAGGGTAAGTATTTTATATAAATAACACTGTGATACACTGATCTGTGATAAATTTGTTTTTAATTAGTATTCAAGTTTTAGTATTTTACTTTTACTTAGGTTTAGGGTTTTTAATACTTGGTTTAAGTTTTACCACTAGTGTTTAGTTTTAATAAGTTAAGTTTATTATTTATTTATTTATTTATTTAACTTTAGAATTTGATTCGCTGTTGTAGGGTTTGTTGTTTTGTTTGTTTGTTCGTTTAGCGCACACACTTTTTGTTCTTCTCACAGGTGGATTAGAATAGAAGTAAGTTAAAGATGAAGGCCAAAGCTGCAGCTGACGTTCATATGTAGATGAAGTTGGCTGCAGTTATGTGTGGGTATTAAATGACGTCAGGGATGGACAGTGTTATGTGTTCACTGATGTGAACATTCACCAATTAGTAAAAACACACATTATGCTACAAATTATATACCATATTAAAGTGCAATCATAATGCTTTAAAATGAAGCATAAATGACTGTCATAGCATGAAAACTGTCAATGTTATTTGCAACCATATCGGAGCCTCAAATTACCGCCTTTTTAAAGCTGTGAAAATAATTCTACCGATCTATCCAATTGGCAATTTTCTAAAAATATATTATGCAATAAATTATATACCAAAACAAATGGCAACTCTAATGCAATAAAAAGATATATAAACGACTGTTATAACATGAAAACTATAAAAGTTATTTGCAACCATATCGGAGCTTTGAATTACCGCATTTTTAAACCTGTACCAATAAATATACCGATCTATCCAACTTTTGTAAAAATTCATTATGCCACAAATTATACACCAAAATAAAGTGCAACTGTAATGCTTTAAAATGATGCATAAACTTAGCATGAAAACTGTCAAAGTTATTTGCAACCATATCGGAACCTCAAATTACCGCCTTTCTAAACATAGAACAATAATTCTACCGATCCATCAAATTGACCAGTTTTTAGAAGAACACATTATGCCACAAATGATATACCAAATTAAAGTGCAATCATAATGCTCTAAACTGATGCATAAATGACTGTCATAGCATGAAAACTGTCAAAGTTATTCACAACCATATCGTAACCTCAAATTACCGCCTTTTTAAACCTGGGAAAATAATTCTACCGATCTATCCAATTGGCCATTTTCTAAAAATACATTATGCGATAAATTATATACCAAAACAAATGGCAATTTTAATGCTTTAAAATGGTGCATAAACGACTGTCCTAGCACGAAAACTGCCAAAGTTAATTGCAAAGAAAACTGTCAAAGTTAATTGCAACCATATCGGAACCTCAGATTACTGCGTTTATTAAACATAGAACAATAATTCTACCGATCTATCAAATTGACCAATTTGTAAAAATACACATTATGCTACAAATGATATACCATATTAAAGTGCAATCATAATGCTTTAAAATGGTGCATAAATGACTGTCATAGCGTGAAATCTGTCAATGTTATTTGCAGCCATATCGGAACCTCAAACTACCGCGTTTTTAAAGCTGTGAAAATAATTCTACCGATCTATCCAATTGGCCATTTTCCAAAAATATATTATGGAATAAATTATATACCAAAGCAAATGGCAACTATAATGCAATAAAAAGATATATAAACGACTGTTATAACATGAAAACTATAAAAGTTATTTGCAACCATATCGGAGCCTTAAATTACCAAATTTTTGAACCTGTACCAATAAATATACCGATCTATCCAATTTTTGTAAAAATTCATTATGCCACAAATTATACACCAAAATAAATTGCAACTGTAATGCTTTAAAATGATGCGTAAACTAATGCCCTAGCATGAAAACTGTCAAAGTTATTTGCAACCATATCGGAACCTCAAATTACCGCTTTTTTAAACATAGAACAATAATTCTACCGATCCATCAAATTGACCATTTTTTAGACGAACACATTATGCCACAAATGATATACCAAATTAAAGTGCAATCATAATGCTCTAAACTGATGCATAAATGACTGTCATAGCATGAAAATTGTCAAAGTAATTCACAACCATATCGGAACCTCAAATTACCGCCTTTTTAAACCTGGGAAAATAATTCTATCGATCTATCCAATTGGCCATCTTCTAAAAATACATTATGCAATAAATTATATACCAAAACAAATGGCAACTGTTATAACATGAAAACTATAAAAGTTATTTGCAACCATATCGGGGCCTTAAATTACCGCATTTTTAAACCTGTACCAATAAATATACCGATCTATCCAACTTTTGTAAAAATTCATTATGCCACAAATTATACACAAAAACAAAGTGCAACTGTAATGCTTTAAAATGATGCATAAATGACTGTCATAGCATGAAAACTCTCAAAGTTATTCACAACCATATCGGAACCTCAAATTACCGCGTTTTTAAAGCTGTGAAAATAATTCTACCGATCTATCCAATTGGCCATTTTCCAAAAATATATTATGGAATAAATTATATACCAAAGCCAATGGCAACTATAATGCAATAAAAAGATATATAAACGACTGTTATAACATGAAAACTATAAAAGTTATTTGCAAACATATCGGAGCCTTGAATTACCGCATTTTTAAAGCTGTACCAATAAATATACCGATCTATCCAACTTTTGTAAAAATTCATTATGCCACAAATTATACACCAAAATAAAGTGCAACTGTAATGCTTTAAAATGATGCATAAACTATTGCCCTAGCATGAAAACTGTCAAAGTTATTTGCAACCATATCGGAACCTCAAATTACCGCGTTTTTAAACATAGAACAATAATTCTACCGATCCTTCAAATTGACCATTTTTTAGACGAACACATTGTGCCACAAATGATATACCAAATTAAAGTGCAATCATAATGCTTTAAAATGATGCATAAATGACTGTCATAGCATGAAAACTGTCAAAGTTATTCACAACCATATCGGAACCTCAAATTACCGCGTTTTTAAACCTGTACCAATAAATATACCGATCTATCCAATTGGCCATTTTCTAAAAATACATTATGCAATAAATTATATACCAAAACAAATGGCAATTTTAATGCTTTAAAATGGTGCATAAACGACTGTCCTAGCACGAAAACTGACAAAGTTAATTGCAACCATATCGGAACCTCAGATTACTGCGTTTATTAAACATAGAACAATAATTCTACCGATCTATCAAATTGACCAATTTGTAAAAATACACATTATGCTACAAATGATATACCATATTAAAGTGCAATCATAATGCTTTAAAATGATGCATAAATGACTGTCATAGCGTGAAAACTGTCAATGTTATTTGCAGCCATATCGGAACCTCAAACTACCGCGTTTTTAAAGCTGTGAAAATAATTCTACCGATCCATCCAATTGGCCATTTTCCAAAAATATATTATGGAATAAATTATATACCAAAGCCAATGGCAACTATAATGCAATAAAAAGATATATAAACGACTGTTATAACATGAAAACTATAAAAGTTATTTGCAAACATATCGGAGCCTTAAATTACCGCATTTTTGAACCTGTACCAATAAATATACCGATCTATCCAATTTTTGTAAAAATTCATTATGCCACAAATTATACACCAAAATAAAGTGCAACTGTAATGCTTTAAAATGATGCGTAAACTAATGCCTTAGCATGAAAACTGTCAAAGTTATTTGCAACCATATCGGAACCTCAAATTACCGCGTTTTTAAACATAGAACAATAATTCTACCGATTCATCAAATTGACCATTTTGTAGACGAACACATTATGCCACAAATGATATACCAAATTAAAGTGCAATCATAATGCTCTAAACTGATGCATAAATGACTGTCATAGCATGAAAACTGTCAAAGTAATTCACAACCATATCGGAACCTCAAATTACCGCCTTTTTAAACCTGGGAAAATAATTCTATCGATCTATCCAATTGGCCATCTTCTAAAAATACATTATGCAATAAATTATATACAAAAACAAATGGCAACTAAAATGCAATAAAAAGATGTATAAACGACTGTTATAACATGAAAACTATAAAAGTTATTTGCAACCATATCGGGGCCTTAAATTACCGCGTTTTTAAACCTGTACCAATAAATATACCGATCTATCCAATTTTTGTAAAAATTCATTATGCCACAAATTATACACAAGAACAAAGTGCAACTGTAATGCTTTAAAATGATGCATAAATGACTGTCATAGCATGAAAACTGTCAAAGTTATTCACAACCATATCGGAACCTCAAATTACCGCGTTTTTAAAGCTGTGAAAATAATTCTACCGATCTATCCAATTGGCAATTTTCTAAAAATATATTATGCAATAAATTATATACCAAAACAAATGGCAACTATAATGCAATAAAGAGATATATAAACGACTGTTATAACATGAAAACTATAAAAGTTATTTGCAACCATATCGGAGCCTTGAATTACCGCATTTTTAAACCTGTACCAATAAATATACCGATCTATCCAACTTTTGTAAAAATTCATTATGCCACAAATTATACATCAAAATAAAGTGCAACTGTAATGCTTTAAAATGATGCATAAACTATTGCCCTAGCATGAAAACTGTCAAAGTTATTTGCAACCATATCGGAACCTCAAATTACCGCGTTTTTAAACATAGAACAATAATTCTACCGATCCTTCAAATTGACCATTTTTTAGACGAACACATTGTGCCACAAATGATATACCAAATTAAAGTGCAATCATAATGCTTTAAAATGATGCATAAATGACCGTCATAGCATGAAAACTGTCAAAGTTATTCACAACCATATCGGAACCTCAAATTACCGCCTTTTTAAACCTGGGAAAATAATTCTACCGATCTATCCAATTGGCCATTTTCTAAAAATACATTATGCAATAAATTATATACCAAAACAATTTTAATGGCAATTTTAATGCTTTAAAATGGTGCATAAACGACTGTCCTAGCACGAAAACTGCCAAAGTTAATTGCAACCATATCGGAACCTCAGATTACTGCGTTTATTAAACATAGAACAATAATTCTACCGATCCATCAAATTGACCATTTTTTAGACGAACATATTATGCCACAAATGATATACCAAATTAAAGTGCAATCATAATGCTCTAAACTGATGCATAAATGACTGTCATAGCATGAAAACTGTCAAAGTAATTCACAACCATATCGGAACCTCAAATTACCGCCTTTTTAAACCTGGGAAAATAATTCTATCGATCTATCCAATTGGCCATTTTCTAAAAATACATTATGCAATAAATTATATACCAAAACAAATGGCAATCTAAAATGCAATAAAAAGATGTATAAACGACTGTTATAACATGAAAACTATAAAAGTTATTTGCAACCATATCGGGGCCTTAAATTACCGCATTTTTAAACCTGTACCAATAAATATACCGATCTATCCAATTTTTTTAAAAATTCATTATGATGCATAAATGACTGTCATAGCATGAAAACTGTCAAAGTTATTCACAACCATATCGGAACCTCAAATTACCGCGTTTTTAAACCTGGGAAAATAATTCTACCGATTTATCCAATTGGCCGTTTTCTAAAAATACATTATGCAATTAATTATATACCAAAACAAATGGCAATTTTAATGCTTTAAAATGGTGCATAAACGACTGTCCTAGCACGAAAACTGCCAAAGTTAATTGCAGCCATATCGGAACCTCAGATTACCGCGTTTATTAAACATAGAACAATAATTCTACCGATCTATCAAATTCACCAATTAGTAAAAACACACATTATGCTACAAATTATATACCATATTAAAGTGCAATCATAATGCTATAAAATGAAGCATTAATGACTGTCATAGCATGAAAACTGTCAATGTTATTTGCAACCATATCGGAACCTCAAATTACCGCCTTTTTAAAGCTGTGAAAATAATTCTACCGATCTATCCAATTGGCAATTTTCTAAAAATATATTATGCAATAAATTATATACCAAAACAAATGGCAACTATAATGCAATAAAAATATATATAAATGACTGTTATAACATGAAAACTATAAAAGTTATTTGCAACCATATCGGAGCCTTGAATTACCGCATTTTTAAACCTGTACCAATAAATATACCGATCTATCCAACTTTTGTAAAAATTCATTATGCCACAAATTATACACCAAAATAAAGTGCAACTGTAATGCTTTAAAATGATGCATAAATTATTGCCCTAGCATGAAAACTGTCAAAGTTATTTGCAACCATATCGGAACCTCAAATTACCACGTTTTTAAACATAGAACAATAATTCTACCGATCCATCAAATTGACCATTTTTTAGACGAACACATTATGCCACAAATGATATACCAAATTAAAGTGCAATCATAATGCTCCAAACTGATGCATAAATGACTGTCATAGCATGAAAACTGTCAAAGTTATTCACAACCATATCGGAACCTCAAATTGCCGCCTTTTTAAACCTGGGAAAATAATTCTACCGATCTATCCAATTGGCCATTTTCTTAAAATGCATTATGCAATAAATTATGTACCAAAACAAATGGCAATTTTAATGCTTTAAAATGGTGCATAAACGACTGTCCTAGCACGAAAACTGCCAAAGTCAATTGCAACCATATCGGAACCTCAGATTACTGCTTTTATTAAACATAGAACAATAATTCTACCGATCTATCAAATTGACCAATTTGTAAAAATACACATTATGCTACAAATGATATACCATATTAAAGTGCAATCATAATGCTTTAAAATGATGCATAAATGACTGTCATAGCATGAAAACTGTCAAAGTTATTCACAACCATATCGGAACCTTAAATTACCGCCTTTTTAAACCTGGGAAAATAATTATACCGATCTATCCAATTGGCCATTTTCTAAAATACATTATGCAATAAATTATATACCAAAACAAATGGCAACTATAATGCAATAAAAAGATATATAAACGACTGTTATAACATGAAAACTATAAAAGTTATTTGCAACCATATCGGAGCCTTGAATTACCGCATTTTTAAACCTGTACCAATAAATATACCGATCTATCCAACTTTTGTAAAAATTCATTATGCCACAAATTATACACCAAAATAAAGTGCAACTGTAATGCTTTAAAATGATGCATAAACTATTGCCCTAGCATGAAAACTGTCAAAGTTATTTGCAACCATATCGGAATCTCAAATTACCGCGTTTTTAAACATAGAACAATAATTCTACCGATCCATCAAATTGACCATTTTTTAGACGAACACATTATGCCACAAATGATGTACCAAATTAAATGCATAAATGACTGTCATAGCATGAAAACTGTCAAAGAATTTCACAACCATATCGGAACCTCAAATTACCGCCTTTTTAAACCTGGGAAAATAATTCTATCGATCTATCCAATTGGCCATCTTCTAAAAATACATTATGCAATAAATTATATACCAAAACAAATGGCAACTAAAATGCAATAAAAAGATGTATAAACGACTGTTATAACATGAAAACTATAAAAGTTATTTGCAACCATATCGGGGCCTTAAATTACCGCATTTTTAAACCTGTACCAATAAATATACCGATCTATCCAATTTTTGTAAAAATTCATTATGCCACAAATTATACACAAAAACAAAGTGCAACTGTAATGCTTTAAAATGATGCATAAATGAATGTCATAGCATGAAAACTGTCAAAGTTATTCACAACCATATCGGAACCTCAAATTACCGCGTTTTTAAACCTGGGAAAATAATTCTACCGATTTATCCAATTGGCCGTTTTCTAAAAATACATTATGCAATAAATTATATACCAAAACAAATGGCAATTTTAATGCTTTAAAATGGTGGATAAACGACTGTCCTAGCACGAAAACTGCCAAAGTTAATTGCAGCCATATCGGAACCTCAGATTACCGCGTTTATTAAACATAGAACAATAATTCTACCGATCTATCAAATTCACCAATTAGTAAAAACACACATTAAGCTACAAATTATATACCATATTAAAGTGCAATCATAATGCTTTAAAATGAAGCATAAATGACTGTCATAGCATGAAAACTGTCAATGTTATTTGCAACCATATCGGAACCTCAAATTACCGCCTTTTTAAAGCTGTGAAAATAATTCTACCGATCTATCCAATTGGCAATTTTCTAAAAATATATTATGCAATAAATTATATACCAAAACAAATGGCAACTATAATGAAATAAAAAGATATATAAACGACTGTTATAACATGAAAACTATAAAAGTTATTTGCAACCATATCGGAGCCTTGAATTACCGCATTTTTAAACCTGTACCAATAAATATACCGATCTATCCAACTTTTGTAAAAATTCATTGTGCCACAAATTATACACAAAAACAAAGTGCAACTGTAATGCTTTAAAATGATGCATAAACTATTGCCCTAGCACGAAAACTGCCAAAGTTATTTGCAACCATATCGGAACCTCAGATTACTGCTTTTATTAAACATAGAACAATAATTCTACCGATCTATCAAATTGACCAATTTGTAAAAACACACATTATGCTACAAATTATATACCATATTAAAGTGCAATCATAATGCTTTAAAATGATGCATAAATGACTGTCATAGCATGAAAACTGTCAATGTTATTTGCAACCATATTGGAAACTCAAATTACCGCCTTTTTAAAGCTGTGAAAATAATTCTACCGATCTATCCAATTGGCAGTTTTCTAAAAATATATTATGCAATAAATTATATACCAAAATAAATGGCAACTATAATGCAATAAAAAGATATATAAACGACTATTATAACATGAAAACTATAAAAGTTATTTGCAACCATATCGGAGCCTTGAATTACCGCATTTTTAAATTTGTACCAATAAATATACCGATCTATCCAACTTTTGTAAAAATTCATTATGTCACAAATTATACACCAAAATAAAGTGCAACTGTAATGCTTTAAAATGATGCATAAACTATTGCCCTAGCATGAAAACTGTCAAAGTTATTTGCAACCATATCGGAACCTCAAATTACCGCGTTTTTAAACATAGAACAATAGTTCTACCGATCCTTCAGATTGACCATTTTTTAGACGAACACATTGTGCCACAAATGATATACCAAATTAAAGTGCAATCATAATGCTCTAAACTGATGCATAAATGACTGTCATAGCATGAAAACTGTCAAAGTTATTCACAACCATATCGGAACCTCAAATTACCGCCTTTTTAAACCTGGGAAAATAATTCTACGGATCTATCCAATTGGCCATTTTCTTAAAATACATTATGCAATAAATTATATACCAAAACAGATGGCAATTTTAGTGCTTTAAAATGGTGCATAAACGACTGTCCTAGCACGAAAACTGCCAAAGTTAATTGCAACCATATCGGAACCTCAGATTACAGCGTTTATTAAACATAGAACAATAATTCTACCGATCTATCAAATTGACCAATTTGTAAAAATACACATTATGCTACAAATGATATACCATATTAAAGTGCAATCATAATGCTTTAAAATGATGCATAAATGACTGTCATAGCGTGAAAACTGTCAATATTATGTGCAGCCATATCGGAACCTCAAACTACCGCGTTTTTAAAGCTGTGAAAATAATTCTACCGATCTATCCAATTGGCCATTTTCCAAAAATATATTATGGAATAAATTATATACCAAAGCAAATGGCAACTATAATGCAATAAAAAGATACATAAACGACTGTTATAACATGAAAACTATAAAAGTTATTTGCAACCATATCGGAGCCTTAAATAACCGCATTTTTGAACCTGTACCAATAAATATACCGATCTATCCAATTTTTGTAAAAATTCATTATGCCACAAATTATACACCAAAATAAAGTGCAACTGTAATGCTTTAAAATGATGGGTAAACTAATGCCCTAGCATGAAAACTGTCAAAGTTATTTGCAACCATATCGGAACCTCAAATTACCGCGTTTTTAAACATAGAACAATAATTCTACCGATCCATCAAATTGACCATTTTTTAGACGAGCACATTATGCCACAAATGATATACCAAATTAAAGTGCAATCATAATGCTCTAAACTGATGCATAAATGACTGTCATAGCATGAAAACTGTCAAAGTAATTCACAACCATATCGGAACCTCAAATTACCGCCTTTTTAAACCTGGGAAAATAATTCTACCGATTTATTCAATTGGCCGTTTTCTAAAAATACATTATGCAATAAATTATATACCAAAACAAATGGCAACTTTAATGCTTTAAAACGGTGCATAAACGACTGTCCTAGCACGAAAACTGCCAAAGTTAATTGCAGCCATATCGGAACCTCAGATTACCGCGTTTATTAAACATAGAACAATAATTCTACCGATCTATCAAATTCACCAATTAGTAAAAACACACATTATGCTACAAATTATATACCATATTAAAGTGCAATCATAATGCTTTAAAATGATGCATAAATGACTGTCATAGCATGAAAACTGTCAATGTTATTTGCAACCATATCGGAACCTCAAATTACCGCCTTTTTAAAGCTGTGAAAATAATTCTACCGATCTATCCAATTGGCAATTTTCTAAAAATATATTATGCAATAAATTATATACCAAAACAAACGGCAACTATAATGCAATAAAAAGATATATAAACGACTGTTATAACATGAAAACTATAAAAGTTATTTGCAACCATATCGGAGCCTTGAATTACCGCATTTTTAAGCCTGTACCAATAAATATACCGATCTATCCAACTTTTGTAAAAATTCATTATGCCACAAATTATACACCAAAATAAAGTGCAACTGTAATGCTTTAAAATGATGCATAAACTATTGCCCTAGCATGAAAACTGTCAAAGTTATTTGCAACCATATCGGAACCTCAAATTACCGCGTTTTTAAACATAGAACAATAATTCTACCGATCCATCAAATTGACCATTTTTTAGACGAACACATTATGCCACAAATGATATACCAAATTAAAGTGCAATCATAATGCTCTAAACTGATGCATAAATGACTGTCATAGCATGAAAACTGTCAACCATATCGGAACCTCAAATTACCGCCTTTTTAAACCTGGGAAAATAATTCTACCGATCTATCCAATTGGCCATTTTCTTAAAATACATTGTGCAATAAATTATAAACCAAAACAAATGGCAATTTTAATGCTTTAAAATGGTGCATAAACGACTGTCCTAGCACGAAAACTGCCAAAGTTAATTGCAACCATATCGGAACCTCAGATTACTGCGTTTATTAAACATAGAACAATAATTCTACCGATCTATCAAATTGACCAATTTGTAAAAATACACATTATGCTACAAATGATATACCATATTAAAGTGCAATCATAATGCTTTAAAATGATGCATAAATGATAGCGTGAAAACTGTCAATGTTATTTGCAGCCATATCGGAACCTCAAATTACCGCGTTTTTAAAGCTGTGAAAATAATTCTACCGATCTATCCAATTGGCCATTTTCCAAAAATATTTGTCTCTTTGAAAACTATAAAAGATATTTGCAACCATATCGGAGCCTTGAATTACCGCATTTTTAAACCTGTACCAATAAATATGCCGATCTATCCAATTTTTGTAAAAATTCATTATGCCACAAATTATACACAAAAACAAAGTGCAACTGTAATGCTTTAAAATGATGCATAAACTATTGCCCTAGCATGAAAACTGTCAAAGTTATTCACAACCATATCGGAACCTCAAATTACCGCGTTTTTAAACCTGGGAAAATAATTCTACCGATTTATCCAATTGGCCGTTTTCTAAAAATACATTATGCAATAAATTATATACCAAAACAAATGGCAATTTTAATGCTTTAAAATGGTGCATAAACGACTGTCCTAGCACGAAAACTGCCAAAGTTAATTGCAGCCATATCGGAACCTCAGATTACCGCATTTATTAAACATAGAACAATAATTCTACCGATCTATCAAATTCACCAACTAGTAAGAACACACATTATGCTACAAATTATATACCATATTAAAGTGCAATCATAATGCTTTAAAATGAAGCATAAATGACTGTCATAGCATGAAAACTGTCAATGTTATTTGCAACCATATCGGAACCTCAAATTACCGCCTTTTTAAAGCTGTGAAAATAATTCTACCGATCTATCCAATTGGCCATTTTCTAAAAATATATTATGCAATAAATTATATACCAAAACAAATGGCAACTATAATGCAATAAAAAGATATATAAACGACTGTTATAACATGAAAACCATAAAAGTTATTTGCAACCATATCGGAGCCTTGAATTACCGCATTTGTAAACCTGTACCAATAAATATACCGATCTATCCAACTTTTGTAAAAATTCATTATGCCACAAATTATACACCAAAATAAAGTGCAACTGTAATGCTTTAAAATGATGCATAAACTATTGCCCTAGCATGAAAACTGTCAAAGTTATTTGCAACCATACCGGAACCTCAAATTACCGCGTTTTTAAACATAGAACAATAATTCTACCGATCCATCAAATTGACCATTTTTTAGACGAACACATTATGATACAAATGATATACCAAATTAAAGTGCAATCATAATGCTCTAAACTGTTGCATAAATGACTGTCATAGCATGAAAACTGTCAAAGTTATTCACAACCATATTACCGCTTTTTTAAACCTGGGAAAATAATTCTACCGATCTATCCAATAGGCCATTTTCTTAAAATACATTATGCAATAAATTATATACCAAAACAAATGGCAATTTTAATGCTTTAAAATGGTGCATAAACGACTGTCCTAGCACGAAAACTGCCAAAGTTAATTGCAACCATATCGGAACCTCAGATTACTGCTTTTATTAAACATAGAACAATAATTCTACCGATCTATCAAATTGACCAATTTGTAAAAACACACATTATGCTACAATTATATACCATATTAAAGTGCAATCATAATGCTTTAAAATGATGCATAAATGACTGTCATAGCATGAAAACTGTCAATGTTATTTGCAACCATATCGGAACCTCAAATTACCGCCTTTTTAAAGCTGTGAAAATAATTCTAGCGATCTATCCAATTGGCAATTTTCTAAAAATATATTATGCAATAAATTATATACCAAAACAAATGGCAACTATAATGCAATAAAAAGATATATAAACGACTGTTATAACATGAAAACTATAAAAGTTATTTGCAACCATATCGGAGCCTTAAATTACCTCATTTTTGAACCTGTACCAATAAATACACCGATCTATCCAATTTTTGTAAAAATTCATTATGCCACAAATTATACACCAAAATAAAGTGCAACTGTAATGCTTTAAAATGATGCGTAAACTAATGCCCTAGCATGAAAACTGTCAAAGTTATTTGCAACCATATCGGAACCTCAAATTACCGCATTTTTAAACATAGAACAATAATTCTACCGATCCATCAAATTGACCATTTTTTAGACGAACACATTATTCCACAAATGATATACCAAATTAAAGTGCAATCATAATGCTCTAAACTGATGCATAAATGACTGTCATAGCATGAAAACTGTCAAAGTAATTCACAACCATATCGGAACCTCAAATTACCGCCTTTTTAAACCTGGGAAAATAATTCTATCGATCTATCCAATTGGCCATCTTCTAAAATACATTATGCAATAAATTATATACCAAAACAAATGGCAACTAAAATGCAATAAAAAGATGTATAAACGACTGTTATAACATGAAAACTATAAAAGTTATTTGCAACCATATCGGGGCCTTAAATTACCGCATTTTTAAACCTGTACCAATAAATATACCGATCTATCCAATTTTTGTAAAAATTCATTATGCCAAATTATACACAAAAACAAAGTGCAACTGTAATGCTTTAAAATGATGCATAAATGACTGTCATAGCATGAAAACTGTCAAAGTTATTCACAACTATATCAGAACCTCAAATTACCGCGTTTTTAAACCTGGGAAAATAATTCTACCGATTTATCCAATTGGCCGCTTTCTAAAAATACATTATGCAATAATTATATATATATTATGCATAAATGATTGTCATAGCGTGAAAACTGTCAATGTTATTTGCAGCCATATCGGAACCTCAAACTACCGCGTTTTTAAAGCTGTGAAAATAATTCTACCGATTTATCCAATTGGCCGTTTTCCAAAAATATATTATGGAATAAATTATATACCAAAGCAAATGGCAACTATAATGCAATAAAAAGATATATAAACGACTGTTATAACATGAAAACTATAAAAGTTATTTGCAACCATATCGGAGCCTTAAATTACCGCATTTTTTAACCTGTACCAATAAATATACCGATCTATCCAATTTTTGTAAAAATTCATTATGCCACAAATTATACACCAAAATAAAGTGCAACTGTAATGCTTTAAAATGATGCGTAAACTAATGCCCTAGCATGAAAACTGTCAAAGTTATTTGCAACCATATCGGAACCTCAAATTACCGCGTTTTTAAACATAGAACAATAATTCTACCGATCCATCAAATTGACCATTTTTTAGACGAACACATTATGCCACAAATGATATACCAAATTAAAGTGCAATCATAATGCTCTAAACTGATGCATAAATGACTGTCATAGCATGAAAACTGTCAAAGTAATTCACAACCATATCGGAACCTCAAATTACCGCCTTTTTAAACCTGGGAAAATAATTCTATCGATCTATCCAATTGGCCATCTTCTAAATATACATTATGCAATAAATTATATACCAAAACAAATGGCAACTAAAATGCAATAAAAAGATGTATAAACGACTGCTATAACATGAAAACTATAAAAGTTATTTGCAACCATATCGGGGCCTTAAATTACCGCATTTTTAAACCTGTACCAATAAATATACCGATCTATCCAATTTTTGTAAAAATATCGGAACCTCAGATTACCGCGTTTATTAAACATAGAACAATAATTCTACCGATCTATCAAATTCACTGTTGCGGCAAAAGTTAACAACAATAATAATAATGATAGCATAAAATAAATCAAATTAGTTAACATAAATATGTCAACTTATATTAGTTAACATAAACATGTCAACTCGTATGGAATTTGTAAACTCTTATTGAATTAGTAAACTTTTATGGAATTAGTAGACATGATTATGGTATTAGTAGACATGGTTATGGAATGAGTAGACATGGTTATGGAATGAGTAGACATGGTTACTGATATGTACCAACTTAAGTTGGCATCACTGTTACTAAAAATACAACAATTCGACAGCGAGTACAACGATTGGCATAGAATATTTTTTTATCACTCTTTTTTGGAAGCTGACTTCTTGTGGATAATTGCCTATAAGCCCAATGAAAATACAGTAAAATAAAATTAACTGAATTAAAATAAAAAGTTTCAAACTAAAAATAAAAAGATAACGTTTTTTTAAATTATTTACATAAATTCAACTAAACAAAGTTGAAACGAACATTGGCGCCCAACGTTAAAAGTGGTGCTGGCGGTGGTTGCTGGTGGTGATCGGTGTTTGCTTGTGATAATTACTGTTGTCAGTATTAAGCATTGTTTTCTGGTGGAGAATGCTGTATGCCAGCATTGAAGACTATTTTCTGGTGAAAATTGCTGTTGCTATTTCCCGATAGTGAGTGCTGTTCGTTGGTGGTGACTGCTGGTGGTGGGTGCTCTTACCATTCTCGTGAAGAAATTATTACGAGAGCTAAGCAAGTACAAACTGATAAGCAAAAGGTTGTATACATTTTATTTAATTATATATCATATTTTATTTAAAAAAATATACATACACACACATTCACATCCTCATACACACTGATTTGTCCACACAAACATAACCCCAAAATAACCATCCCGCATATTTTATCTAAATCAAACATTCTAATTTACACACTTTAATCTGTCCACAATAACCCTTATTAATTATCCCACACATTCACAATTCATTTCGATAATTATATTTTAATAATTGGAAAATTATAAAATAATTTTGTTACAGTTGTCCCCATAAATCAATCTTGTTGCTTTTGTCCGTGGTGTGGAATACTGTCCCAACAAGAAAATTCATTTAAAATCGGATGTCCAGTTCGTGTTAAAATTATTAATTTGAAGAATTGTTTTATTATTATTGAAGTTATTTAATGTTAACGATAAGTAAATAAAATTTATTTAATAAAGGGTTGTTTAAACAAAGTGGAAGAATTTTTAAAGCTTTTAAAGTCATTTACCTAATAAGTGAAAGAAAATTAAGTTGTTGAAAATTTTATTTTACAACGAAATCTAAACTGTCTTTATCTTAGTGAGAATATATTATAAAATATGTCCGAGGCCGAAAATCTTTCAACGTTGCAAAAGCAACGATCATCTGCTAAGGGTAATATAACAAGAATAAAAAATATGTATCTTGATGGTTCAGCTTCGTTAAACCCAATTGATGTCCAATGTAGATTAGAAATATTGAATTCATATATAAAACAATTAATGGCTTATCAGACTGAAATTGAAAAGTTATGTCCAGATGATAATGAACGCGGTGAATTGGAAGAAATCTGTATTAGTTGTAAAGCGTTATTGTTATCAAACCTAGGTAATCGGAGATCAAGTTTACCTCATGATTGTACTGTGAGTTTACCATTGCCATCTGCAAATCGTTTACCTTACTTGAAAATACCAAAGTTTAGTGGAAAATATTCAGAATATAAAAATTTTATATCTTGTTTTAATAATTTGGTTAACGATGATCCAACTTTGTCTACTATTGAGAAGTTTAACCATCTTATAAATAGCCTTCAAGATGATGCCCTACGTACAGTAAAAGCTTTTCAGGTCAACGAAGAGAATTACTCTAGCGCATTGCAAAGACTTCAAGAGAGGTATGATAACAATTGTCTTATATTTCAAGATCATATAGCATCATTATTCAATTTAAAGAAAATGGAAAAGCCGTGTAGTTCTGATTTAAGGAACATAGTAGATACGGTTTCAGCGATTTTAGATTCTCTTTCACACATTGGGTCTGATAAAGATATAACTAACGCTATAATAATTCATTTAGTTTTAACCAAATTGGATTCGGGCTCAAAGGAAAAGTGGGATGAGCAATTAGATTATAAAACACTACCTAAATGGACTGATTGCGCTTCCGTTTTAATTAAAAGATGTCAATTTTTAGATATTAATGGGGACAAGTCCTCGAGAACTGAGCAAAACTCAAGTAAACTTGTTAGACCGAAATTAAATAATGCAAATAACAATTTTAGGGATAGAAGAAATTCTACATTTTCGTTCACGTGTACAGAGCCCAAAGTGGATGAATGTACATTTTGTTCTGGTAAAGGACACTTTATTAGTTCTTGCTCAATATTTTCCAGTTTGACAGTGAAACAAAGATTCGAGTTTACAAAGAAGAAAGGACTGTGTATAAATTGTTTGCGATTTGGTCATTCAGTGCGAAGATGTCGTTTTTCACGTTGTAATATATGTCAAAGACCCCATCATGTTTTATTGCACAATGATGAATTAATTAAACAGTCTGATTCTGCTGCTATTGATAATAATAGTCCAGCACAATGTTCTCTTAATTCAAATAATAATGCTCAGCGTAATGAATTGCCTGCTACACAAAACAGTAGTTCAGCCCAACGTACTAACAGTAATATAAATTCAAGTTCAACTGGTGCTACAAGTCGTAATATTGCACAATTTACATGTTCTCAAGTGAACCAAAGGAATGATCGAAATACGACGACAATGTGTGTTTACGAAAACGATCGCCAAGTAATTTTAGCCACTGCTATCGTTCAAATTAAGGACAAGTGTGGTAATTATAAATTAGTTCGAGCACTTTTAGATTCTGGGTCACAGATTAACTTGATAACAGAAGAAATTGCCCAACAATTGCACTGAAAAGAGTTAATACTGACTTGAATATAGTTGGTGTAGGAAATAATAGTAGAAAAATTAAGCACAGTCTTCAAACTTACGTCAAATCTTGTGTAAGTGATTTTGAGTTCGATGCACAGTTTTATATCATTAAAACCATAACTAGTAAAAAACCCACGGAAAATATTGATATTAGTAGAATGGGAATTCCTGCTAATGTTATTTTAGCAGACCCAGAGTTCAATAGGCCACAAAAAATAGACATTTTAGTAGGAGCAGAATCCTTTTTTGAGTTGATGTTATTGGGAAAGATAAAGTTAGGACCTACATTGCCTATTTTACAAAAAACACTTCTCGGTTGGATTGTTTCGGGTACATATGGAGTGGATAATTATAGTAAACAGTCTCTATTATGTCAAATAACACTTAATGAAAAAGAACGAAAATTGGAAGCCCTCGATAGTTTAGTTAGAAAATTTTGGGAATTAGAGCAAATTCCTATGTGCTCAAGAATGACAGAAGAACAAATTTTGTGTGAAAGATATTATGATAGGACAACTCGTCGTCTTATTGATGGTAGATTTGAAGTTAGATTGCCTTTTAAAACAGACCCGAAAATATTAGGAAATTCTTACGAAATAGCAAAACGGCGTTTTCTTTATCTAGAGCGAAGATTAGCTAAAGATCACAAAATGAAGGAAATGTATGTGGATTTCATGAAAGAATATTTAAATCTTGGCCACATGTCGCTAGTTGAGAATATTAATCTAAGTCTACCTCATTATTTTATTCCGCATCAATGCGTGATAAAAGCTCATAGTACCACTACAAAATTGAGAGTTGTATTCGATGCGTCAAGTAAAACATCAACTCAAAAATCACTTAATGATACTCTTATGATTGGTCCTACCATACAAGATGATTTGTTCTCAATATTATTAAAATTTCGTTTGAACAAATTTGCCATAACGGCGGATATAACGAAAATGTATAGACAAGTCAGAATTCATGAGGACGATCGTAAGTATCAATTAATTTTATGGCGAGATAATCCTGAGTTTCCAATGCAAATTTATAAACTGAATACAGTAACTTATGGTACTGCTTCAGCGCCATTTCTTGCGATTCGATGTCTTAAAGAAATAAGTGATATTTTCAAAAATGTACTTCCTTTGGGATCACATGTTATAGCTAACGATTTTTATGTGGATGATCTGCTTTCAGGAGCAGACGAAATTAGCACTTTAAATGAAATTCAGAAGGAAGTAACTCAAATATTAAGTTCTTGTGGATTTAGAATTATGAGCTGCACACTTGTTAACGAAATTATGGTATGTAGTAAAGTTAAAGCTATCTATGTATGTAATTCAGGATATAACATTTTG
This sequence comes from Lucilia sericata, assembly GCF_015586225.1. Classification (NCBI taxonomy): domain Eukaryota; kingdom Metazoa; phylum Arthropoda; class Insecta; order Diptera; family Calliphoridae; genus Lucilia; species Lucilia sericata. The sequence continues at coordinate 20,164 of NW_023995292.1, forward strand.
GACTGATTCCGAGATAGTGCTTCATTGGATAAAAACCCATCCTTCTTCTCTACATACTTTCGTTAGTAACCGCGTATCAGAAATACAGCAAAATTCTTCAGATGCTATTTGGCGATATGTACCGTCGGCACATAATCCGGCTGATATTGTATCGCATGGATGCGATGTTAATGAACTTGTAAAGTCAATATGGTTTTTGGGACCGTCATTCCTGAAAGAATCGCCTGAAAAGTGGACCAAGAATTCACATTTTGAACTTCCTCCAGAATCTTTGCTACTAGAAAAGAAAAAGTAGGTAAAAATTGGGACTATGAGAACATTATTGTTAGGTAAAGAATTTTCATCAGATCAAGGATCTGAAGTTCATTCGAATCGAATATACGAGATGATTGAAAACAAATCTTCGTCAAGAAAAGTGATTAGAATTGTTGCATATATTTTAAGATTTGTTAAAAGTATGAAAAATAAATGGCGTTCAAATAAGCAGCTCAATGGTAGTATAAAAGTACTTAATGTAAGCGAACTTCATTTTGCATTTTTGAAGATCATTGAAATGATTCAAAACATTGAATTTCGGGAGGAAATCAAGATATTGTCGAAAGCTTCATTAACAAAGCAGGTTAAGATCCAGAAATTAAATCCGTTTATACAGAAATATGCTGTTGAGAATATAAACATTTCTTTATTACGAGTTGGAGGACGATTAAGCAAAGCAATGCTTCCTTATGATTCTAAATTTCCATTAATTTTAAAAGGAACATCGCATTTTATAAAAATATTTTTCTTTGAATTACATAAATCAAACTGTCACGCAGGGCCTAAAGCATTAGTAGGACTTTCGCGAGAAAGAATTTGGGTAATAAATGCCCGTAAACTTGCTCGGAATACCGTTAATAACTGTATGTCATGTTTTTATTTTCGGCCGAAATTGGCTTCACAAATTATGGCCGATCTGCCTCAAGATCGAATAATTGGTTGTCGACCATTTTGGGTATGTGGTGTTGATTTGTGTGGTCCAGTATTAACATCATTAAGAATTAGAGGAAAACCGCCAGTAAAAACTTATATAGCAGTTTTTGTCTGCTTTGCGTCTAAAGCGGTTCATTTAGAAGCATTATCAGATTTGCAAACTGATACTTTTCTTTCTGCTTTAAATAGGTTTGTGGGAAGAAGAGGACTTCCGAAGAAAATATGGTGCGACAACGCCACAAATTTCGTCGGAACCGCCAGAGCGTGGAACGAGAAGGACAAGGTACGAGTTCAAGAGGCAACAATAGAGCAGGGAGTAGAATTCCAGTTCATACCGCCGCGAGCGCCGCACTTCGGAAGGTTGTGGGAAGCAGCGGTGAAATCAGCGAAAGCATTACTACTTCGAACTTCCTCCAGAATCTTTGCTACTAGAAAAGAAAAAGTAGGTAAAAATTGGGACTATGAGAACATTATTGTTAGGTAAAGAATTTTCATCAGATCAAGGATCTGAAGTTCATTCGAATCGAATATACGAGATGATTGAAAACAAATCTTCGTCAAGAAAAGTGATTAGAATTGTTGCATATATTTTAAGATTTGTTAAAAGTATGAAAAATAAATGGCGTTCAAATAAGCAGCTCAATGGTAGTATAAAAGTACTTAATGTAAGCGAACTTCATTTTGCATTTTTGAAGATCATTGAAATGATTCAAAACATTGAATTTCGGGAGGAAATCAAGATATTGTCGAAAGCTTCATTAACAAAGCAGGTTAAGATCCAGAAATTAAATCCGTTTATACAGAAATATGCTGTTGAGAATATAAACATTTCTTTATTACGAGTTGGAGGACGATTAAGCAAAGCAATGCTTCCTTATGATTCTAAATTTCCATTAATTTTAAAAGGAACATCGCATTTTATAAAAATATTTTTCTTTGAATTACATAAATCAAACTGTCACGCAGGGCCTAAAGCATTAGTAGGACTTTCGCGAGAAAGAATTTGGGTAATAAATGCCCGTAAACTTGCTCGGAATACCGTTAATAACTGTATGTCATGTTTTTATTTTCGGCCGAAATTGGCTTCACAAATTATGGCCGATCTGCCTCAAGATCGAATAATTGGTTGTCGACCATTTTGGGTATGTGGTGTTGATTTGTGTGGTCCAGTATTAACATCATTAAGAATTAGAGGAAAACCGCCAGTAAAAACTTATATAGCAGTTTTTGTCTGCTTTGCGTCTAAAGCGGTTCATTTAGAAGCATTATCAGATTTGCAAACTGATACTTTTCTTTCTGCTTTAAATAGGTTTGTGGGAAGAAGAGGACTTCCGAAGAAAATATGGTGCGACAACGCCACAAATTTCGTCGGAACCGCCAGAGCGTGGAACGAGAAGGACAAGGTACGAGTTCAAGAGGCAACAATAGAGCAGGGAGTAGAATTCCAGTTCATACCGCCGCGAGCGCCGCACTTCGGAAGGTTGTGGGAAGCAGCGGTGAAATCAGCGAAAGCATTACTACTTCGAACCATAGGCAAGGCAAATTTAACATTCGAAGAGTTGACCACAGCCCTGTTCGACGTCGAAGCCGTACTCAATTCTCGTCCAATCGTTGCGTTGACAGAAGACCCCAACGACGAAGAAGCCATTACTCCAGGTCATTTACTAATAGGCTCATCGCTCAAAGCGCTGCCAGAAATAGAAGGGCGAGGCAACAAGGGCGGCTCCTTAAAGCGTTTTCGGCTGCTGTCATCGCTCAAGGAACACTTTTGTGTGTGGCAGCGGGACTATGTCCGGGACTTACAACAACGAGCCAAATGGACAACAACCTCAAAGTCGGCGACGTCGTTATTGTCCACGAAGACAATCTTCCTCCTCAGAAGTGGGTACTCGGCAAAATAGAGTCCGTAGAATTCGGCAGCGATGGAATGGTTCGAGTAGCCACGGTAAAAACAAAAGGCGGTATAAATAAAAGGCCTATACAAAAACTAGCTCCGCTCCCATTTAATGAATTGAAGACTAGTAGTGAAACATAGTCTTGCAAAGTGGGCGGTGTTGCGGCAAAAGTTAACAACAATAATAATAATGATAGCATAAAATAAATCAAATTAGTTAACATAAATATGTCAACTTATATTAGTTAACATAAACATGTCAACTCGTATGGAATTTGTAAACTCTTATTGAATTAGTAAACTTTTATGGAATTAGTAGACATGATTATGAAATTAGTAGACATGGTTATGGAATGAGTAGACATACTCATATGTACCAACTTAAGTTGGCATCACTGTTATTAAAAATACAACGATTCGACAGCGAGTACAACGATTGGCATAGAATATTTTTTTTATCACTCTTTTTTGGAAGCTGACTTCTTGTGGATAATTGCCTATAAGGCCAATGAAAATATAGTAAAATAGAATTAACTGAATTAAAATAAAAAGTTTCAAACTAAAAATAAAAAGATAACGTTTTTTAAATTATTTACATAAATTCAACTAAACAAAGTTGAAACGAACATTCACCAATTAGTAAAAACACACATTATGCTACGAATTATATACCATATTAAAGTGCAATCATAATGCTTTAAAATAAAGCATAAATGACTGTCATAGCATGAAAACTGTCAATGTTATTTGCAACCATATCGGAACCTCAAATTACCGCCTTTTTAAAGCTGTGAAAATAATTCTACCGATCTATCCAATTGGCAATTTTCTAAAAATATATTATGCAATAAATTATATACCAAAACAAATGGCAACTATAATGCAATAAAAAGATATATAAACGACTGTTATAACATGAAAACTATAAAAGTTATTTGCAACCATATCGGAGCCTTGAATTACCGCATTTTTAAACCTGTACCAATAAATATACCGATCCATTCAATTTTTGTAAAAATTCATTATGCCACAAATTATACACCAAAATAAAGTGCAACTGTAATGCTTTAAAATGATGCGTAAACTAATGCCCTAGCATGAAAACTGTCAAAGTTATTTGCAACCATATCGGAACCTCAAATTACCGCGTTTTTAAACATAGAACAATAATTCTACCGATCCATCAAATTGACCATTTTTTAGACGAACACATTATGCCTCAAATGATATACCAAATTAAAGTGCAATCATAATGCTCTAAACTGATGCATAAATGACTGTCATAGCATGTAAACTGTCAAAGTAATTCACAACCATATCGGAACCTCAAATTACCGCCTTTTAAACCTGAGAAAATAATTCTATCGATCTATCCAATTGGCCATCTTCTAAAAATACATTATGCAATAAATTATATACCAAAACAAATGGCAACTAAAATGCAATAAAAAGATGTATAAACGACTGTTATAAAATGAAAACTATAAAAGTTATTTGCAACCATATCGGGGCCTTAAATTACCGCATTTTTAAACCTGTACCAATAAATATACCGATCTATCCAATTTTTGTAAAAATTCATTATGCCACAAATTATACACAAAAAAAAAGTGCAACTGTAATGCTTTAAAATGATGCATAAATGACTGTCATAGCATGAAAACTGTCAAAGTTATTCACAACCATATCGGAACCTCAAATTACCGCGTTTTTAAACCTGGGAAAATAATTCTACCGATTTATCCAATTGGCCGTTTTCTAAAAATACATTATGCAATAAATTATATACCAAAACAAATGGCAATTTTAATGCTTTAAAATGGTGCATAAACGACTGTCCTAGCACGAAAACTGCCAAAGTTAATTGCAGCCATATCGGAACCTCAGATTACCGCGTTTATTAAACATAGAACAATAATTCTACCGATCTATGAAATTCACCAATTAGTAAAAACACACATTATGCTACAAATTATATACCATATTAAAGTGCAATCATAATGCTTTAAAATGAAGCATAAATGACTGTCATAGCATGAAAACTGTCAATGTTATTTGCAACCATATCGGAGCCTCAAATTACCGCCTTTTTAAAGCTGTGAAAATAATTCTACCGATCTATCCAATTGGCAATTTTCTAAAAATATATTATGCAATAAATTATATACCAAAACAAATGGCAACTCTAATGCAATAAAAAGATATATAAACGACTGTTATAACATGAAAACTATAAAAGTTATTTGCAACCATATCGGAGCCTTGAATTACCGCATTTTTAAACCTGTACCAATAAATATACCGATCTATCCAACTTTTGTAAAAATTCATTATGCCACAAATTATACACCAAAATAAAGTGCAACTGTAATGCTTTAAAATGATGCATAAACTTAGCATGAAAACTGTCAAAGTTATTTGCAACCATATCGGAACCTAAAATTACCGCGTTTTTAAACATAGAACAATAATTCTACCGATCCATCAAATTGACCATTTTTTAGACGAACACATTATGCCACAAATGATATACCAAATTAAAGTGCAATCATAATGCTCTAAACTGATGCATAAATGACTGTCATAGCATGAAAACTGTCAAAGTTATTCACAACCATATCGTAACCTCAAATTACCGCCTTTTTAAACCTGGGAAAATAATTCTACCGATCTATCCAATTGGCCATTTTCTTAAAATACATTATGCAATAAATTATATACCAAAACAAATGGCAATTTTAATGCTTTAAAATGGTGCATAAACGACTGTCCTAGCACGAAAACTGCCAAAGTTAATTGCAACCATATCGGAACCTCAGATTACTGCTTTTATTAAACATAGAACAATAATTCTACCGATCTATCAAATTGACCAATTTGTAAAAACACACATTATGCTACAAATTATATTCCATATTAAAGTGCAATCATAATGCTTTAAAATGATGCATAAATGACTGTCATATCATGAAAACTGTCAATGTTATTTGCAACCATATCGGAACCTCAAATTACCGCCTTTTTAAAGCTGTGAAAATAATTCTACAGATCTATCCAATTGGCAATTTTCTAAAAATATATTATGCAATAAATTATATACCAAAACAAATGGCAACTATAATGCAATAAAAAGATATATAAACGACTGTTATAACATGAAAACTATAAAAGTTATTTGCAACCATATCGGAGCCTTGAATTACCGCATTTTTAAACCTGTACAAATAAATATACCGATCTATCCAACTTTTGTAAAAATTCATTATGCCACAAATTATACACCAAAATAAAGTGCAACTGTAATGCTTTAAAATGATGCATAAACTATTGCCCTAGCATTAAAACTGTCAAAGTTATTTGCAACCATATCGGAACCTCAAATTACCGCGTTTTTAAACATAGAACAATAATTCTACCGATCCTTCAAATTGGCCATTTTTTAGACGAACACAGTGTGCCACAAATGATATACCAAATTAAAGTGCAATCATAATGCTTTAAAATGATGCATAAATACTGTCATAGCATGAAAACTGTCAAAGTTATTCACAACCATATCGGAACCTCAAATTACCGCCTTTTTAAACCTGGGAAAATAATTCTACCGATCTATCCAATTGGCCATTTTCTAAAAATACATTATGCAATGAATTATATACCAAAACAAATGGCAATTTTAATGCTTTAAATGGTGCATAAACGACTGTCCTAGCACGAAAACTGCCAAAGTTAATTGCAACCATATCGGAACCTCAGATTACTGCGTTTATTAAACATAGAACAATAATTCTACCGATCTATCAAATTGACCAATTTGTAAAAATACACATTATGCTACAAATGATATACCATATTAAAGTGCAATCATAATGCTTTAAAATGATGCATAAATGATTGTCATAGCGTGAAAACTGTCAATGTTATTTGCAGCCATATCGGAACCTGAAACTACCGCTTTTTTAAAGCTGTGAAAATAATTCTACCGATTTATCCAATTGGCCGTTTTCCAAAAATATATTATGGAATAAATTATATACCAAAGCAAATGGCAACTATAATGCAATAAAAAGATATATAAACGACTGTTATAACATGAAAACTATAAAAGTTATTTGCAACCATATCGGAGCCTTAAATTACCAAATTTTTGAACCTGTACCAATAAATATACCGATCTATCCAATTTTTGTAAAAATTCATTATGCCACAAATTATACACCAAAATAAATTGCAACTGTAATGCTTTAAAATGATGCGTAAACTAATGCCCTAGCATAAAAACTGTCAAAGTTATTTGCAACCATATCGGAACCTCAAATTACCGCGTTTTTAAACATAGAACAATAATTCTACCGATCCATCAAATTGACCATTTTTTAGACGAACACATTATGCCACAAATGATATACCAAATTAAAGTGCAATCATAATGCTCTAAACTGATGCATAAATGACTGTCATAGCATGAAAACTGTCAAAGTAATTCACAACCATATCGGAACCTCAAATTACCGCCTTTTTAAACCTGGGAAAATAATTCTATCGATCTATCCAATTGGCCATCTTCTAAAAATACATTATGCAATAAATTATATACCAAAACAAATGGCAACTAAAATGCAATAAAAAGATGTATAAACGACTGTTATAACATGAAAACTATAAAAGTTATTTGCAACCATATCGGGGCCTTAAATTACCGCATTTTTAAACCTGTACCAATAAATATACCGATCTATCCAATTTTTGTAAAAATTCATTATGCCACAAATTATACACAAAAACAAAGTGCAACTGTAATGCTTTAAAATGATGCATAAATGACTGTCATAGCATGAAAACTGTCAAAGTTATTCACAACCATATCGGAACCTCAAATTACCGCGTTTTTAAACCTGGGAAAATAATTTTACCGATTTATCCAATTGTCCGTTTTCTAAAAATACATTATGCAATAAATTATATACCAAAACAAATGGCAATTTTAATGCTTTAAAATGATGCATAAACGACTGTCCTAGCACGAAAACTGCCAAAGTTAATTGCAGCCATATCGGAACCTCAGATTACCGCGTTTATTAAACATAGAACAATAATTCTACCGATCTATCAAATTCACCAATTAGTAAAAACACACATTATGCTACAAATTATATACCATATTAAAGTGCAATCATAATGCTTTAAAATGAAGCATAAATGACTGTCATAGCATGAAAACTGTCAATGTTATTTGCAACCATATCGGAACCTCAAATTACCGCCTTTTTAAAGCTGTGAATATAATTCTACCGATCTATCCAATTGGCAATTTTCTAAAAATATATTATGCAATAAATTATATACCAAAACAAATGGCAACTATAATGCAATAAAAATATATATAAATGACTGTTATAACATGAAAACTATAAAAGTTATTTGCAACCATATCGGAGCCTTGAATTACCGCATTTTTAAACCTGTACCAATAAATATACCGATCTATCCAACTTTTGTAAAAATTCATTATGCCACAAATTATACACCAAAATAAAGTGCAACTGTAATGCTTTAAAATGATGCATAAACTATTGCCCTAGCATGAAAACTGTCAAAGTTATTTGCAACCATATCGGAACCTCAAATTAACGCGTTTTTAAACATAGAACAATAATTCTACCGATCCATCAAATTGACCATTTTTTAGACGAACACATTATGCCACAAATGATATACCAAATTAAAGCGCAATCATAATGCTCCAAACTGATGCATAAATGACTGTCATAGCATGAAAACTGTCAAAGTTATTCACAACCATATCGGAACCTCAAATTACCGCCTTTTTAAACCTGGGAAAATAATTCTACCGATCTATCCAATTGGCCATTTTCTTAAAATACATTATGCAATAAATTATATACCAAAACAAATGGCAATTTTAATGCTTTAAAATGGTGCATAAACAACTGTCCTAGCACGAAAACTGCCAAAGTTAATTGCAACCATATCGGAAAATAATTCTACCGATCTATCCAATTGGCAATTTTCTAAAAATATATTATGCAATAAATTATATACCAAAACAAATGGCAACTATAATACAATAAAAAGATATATAAACGACTGTTATAACATGAAAACTATTAAAGTTATTTGCAACCATATCGGAGCCTTGAATTACCGCATTTTTTAACCTGTACCAATAAATATACCGATCTATCCAACTTTTGTAAAAATTCATTATGCCACAAATTATACACCAAAATAAAGTGCAACTGTAATGCTTTAAAATGGTGCATAAACTATTGCCCTAGCATGAAAACTGTCAAAGTTATTTGCAACCATATCGGAACCTCAAATTACCGCGTTTTTAAACATAGAACAATAATTCTACCGATCCATCAAATTGACCATTTTTTAGACGAACACATTATGCCACAAATGATATACCAAATTAAAGTGCAATCATAATGCTCTAAAATGATGCATAAATGACTGTCATAGCATGAAAACTGTCAAAGTTATTCACAACCATATCGTAACCTCAAATTACCGCCTTTTTAAACCTGGGAAAATAATTCTACCGATCTATCCAATTGGCCATTTTCTTAAAATACATTATGCAATAAATTATATACCAAAACAAATGGCAATCTAAATGCTTTAAAATGGTGCATAAACGACTGTCCTAGCACGAAAACTGCCAAAGTTAATTGCAACCATATCGGAACCTCAGATTACTGCTTTTATTAAACATAGAACAATAATTCTACCGATCTATCAAATTGACCAATTTGTAAAAACACACATTATGCTACAAATTATATACCATATTAAAGTGCAATCATAATGCTTTAAAATGAAGCATAAATGACTGTCATAGCATGAAAACTGTCAATGTTATTTGCAACCATATCGGAACCTCAAATTACCGCCTTTTTAAAGCTGTGAAAATAATTCTACCGATCTATCCAATTGGCAATTTTCTAAAAATATATTATGCAATAAATTATATACCAAAACAAATGGCAACTATAATGCAATAAAAAGATATATAAACGACTGTTATAACATGAAAACTATAAAAGTTATTTGCAACCATATCGGAGCCTTAAATTACCGCACTTTAAACCTGTACCAATAAATATACCGATCTATCCAATTTTTGTAAAAATTCATTATGCCACAAATTATACACCAAAATAAAGTGCAACTGTAATGCTTTAAAATGATGCATAAACTAATGCCCTAGCATGAAAACTGTCAAAGTTATTTGCAACCATATCGGAACCTCAAATTACCGCGTTTTTAAACATAGAATAATAATTCTACCGATCCATCAAATTGACCATTTTTTAGACGAACACATTATGCCACAAATGATATACCAAATTAAAGTGCAATCATAATGCTCTAAACTGATGCATAAATGACTGTCATAGCATACCATATCGGAACCTCAAATTACCGCCTTTTTAAAGCTGTGAAAATAATTCTACCGATCTATCCAATTGGCAATTTTCTAAAAATATATTATGCAATAAATTATATACCAAAACAAATGGCAACTAAAATGCAATAAAAAGATGTATAAACGACTGTTATAACATGAAAACTATAAAAGTTATTTGCAACCATATCGGGGCCTTAAATTACCGCATTTTTAAACCTGTACCAATAAATATACCGATCTATCCAATTTTTGTAAAAATTCATTATGCCACAAATTATACACAAAAACAAAGTGCAACTGTAATGCTTTAAAATGATGCATAAATGACTGTCATAGCATGAAAACTGTCAAAGTTATTCACAACCATATCGGAACCTCAAATTACCGCGTTTTTAAACCTGGGAAAATAATTCTACCGATTTATCCAATTGGCCGTTTTCTAAAAATACATTATGCAATAAATTATATACCAAAACAAATGGCAATTTGAATGCTTTAAAATGGTGCATAAACGACTGTCCTAGCACGAAAACTGCCAAAGTTAATTGCAACCATATCGGAAAATAGTTCTACCGATCTATCCAATTGGCAATTTTCTAAAAATATATTATGCAATAAATTATATACCAAAACAAATGGCAACTATAATACAATAAAAAGATATATAAACGACTGTTATAACATGAAAACTATTAAAGTTATTTGCAACCATATCGGAGCCTTGAATTACCGCATTTTTTAACCTGTACCAATAAATATACCGATCTATCCAACTTTTGTAAAAATTCATTATGCCACAAATTATACACCAAAATAAAGTGCAACTGTAATGCTTTAAAATGGTGCATAAACTATTGCCCTAGCATGAAAACTGTCAAAGTTATTTGCAACCATATCGGAACCTCAAATTACCGCGTTTTTAAACATAGAACAATAATTCTACCGATCCTTCAAATTGACCATTTCTTAGACGAACACATTGTGCCACAAATGATATACCAAATTAAAGTGCAATCATAATGCTTTAAAATGATGCATAAATGACTGTCATAGCATGAAAATTCTCAAAGTTATTCACAACCATATCGGAACCTCAAATTACCGCCTTTTTAAACCTGGGAAAATGATTCTACCGATCTATCCAATTGGCCATTTTCTAAAAATACATTATGCAATAAATTATATACCAAAACAAATGGCAATTTTAATGCTTTAAAATGGTGCATAAACGACTGTCCTAGCACTAAAACTGCCAAAGTTAATTGCAGCCATATCGGAACCTCAGATTACTGCGTTTATTAAACATAGAACAATAATTCTACCGATCTATAAAATTGGCCAATTTGTAAAAATACACATTATGCTACAAATGATATACCATATTAAAGTGCAATCATAATGCTTTAAAATGATGCATAAATGACTGTCATAACGTGAAAACTGTCAATGTTATTTGCAGCCATATCGGAACCTCAAACTACCGCGTTTTTAAAGCTGTGAAAATAATTCTACCGATCTATCCAATTGGCCATTTTCCAAAAATATATTATGGAATAAATTATATACCAAAACAAATGGCAACTAAAATGCGATAAAAAGATGTATAAACGACTGTTATAACATGAAAACTATAAAAGTTATTTGCAACCATATCGGGGCCTTAAATTACCGCATTTTTAAACCTGTACCAATAAATATACCGATCTATCCAATTTTTGTAAAAATTCATTATGCCACAAATTATACACAAAAACAAAGTGCAACTGTAATGCTTTAAAATGATGCATAAATGACTGTCATAGCATGAAAACTGTCAAAGTTATTCACAACCATATCGGAACCTCAATTTACCGCGTTTTTAAAGCTGTGAAAATAATTCTACCGATCTATCCAATTGGCAATTTTCTAAAAATATATTATGCAATAAATTATATACCAAAACAAATGGCAACTATAATGCAATAAAAAGATATATAAACGACTGTTATAACATGAAAACTATAAAAGTTATTTGCAAACATATCGGAGCCTTAAATTACTGCATTTTTAAACCTGTACCAATAAATATACCGATCTATCCAATTTTTGTAAAAATTCATTATGCCACAAATTATACACCAAAATAAAGTGCAACTGTAATGGTTTAAAATGATGCATAAACTATTGCCCTAGCATGAAAACTGTCAAAGTTATTTGCAACCATATCGGAACCTCAAATTACCGCGTTTTTAAACATAGAACAATAATTCTACCGATCCTTCAAATTGACCATTTTTTAGACGAAAACATTGTGCCACAAATGATATACCAAATTAAAGTGCAATCATAATGCTTTAAAATGATGCATAAATGACTGTCATAGCATGAAAACTGTCAAAGTTATTCACGACCATATCGGAACCTCAAATTACCGCCTTTTTAAAGCTGTGAAAATAATTCTACCGATCTATACAATTGGCCATTTTCTAAAAATACATTATGCAATAAATTATATACCAAAACAAATGGCAATTTTAATGCTTTAAAATGGTGCATAAACGACTGTCCTAGCACGAAAACTGCCAAAGTTATTTGCAACCATATCGGAACCTCAAATTACCGCGTTTTTAAACATAGAACAATAATTCTACCGATCCATCAAATTGACCATTTTGTAGACGAACACATTATGCTACAAATGATATACCAAATTAAAGTGCAATCATAATGCTCTAAACTGATGCATAAATGACTGTCATAGCATGAAAATTGTCAAAGTAATTCACAACCATATCGGAACCTCAAATTACCGCCTTTTTAAACCCGGGAAAATAATTCTATAGATCTATCCAATTGGCCATCTTCTAAAAATACATTATGCAATAAATTATATACCAAAACAAATGGCAACTGTTATAACATGAAAACTATAAAAGTTATTTGCAACCATATCGGGGCCTTAAATTACCGCATTTTTAAACCTGTACCAATAAATATACCGATCTATCCAATTTTTGTAAAAATTCATTATGCCACAAATTATACACAAAAACAAAGTGCAACTGTAATGCTTTAAAATGATGCATAAATGACTGTCATAGCATGAAAACTGTCAAAGTTATTCACAACCATATCGGAACCTCAAATTACCGCGTTTTTAAAGCTGTGAAAATAATTCTACCGATCTATCCAATTGGCCATTTTCCAAAAATATCTTATGGAATAAATTATATACCAAAGCCAATGGCAACTATAATGCAATAAAAAGATATATAAACGACTGTTATAACATGAAAACTATAAAAGTTATTTGCAAACATATCGGAGCCTTGAATTACCGCATTTTTAAACCTGTACCAATAAATATACCAATCTATCCAACTTTTGTAAAAATTCATTATGCCACAAATTATACACCAAAATAAAGTGCAACTGTAATGCTTTAAAATGATGCATAAACTATTGCCCTAGCATGAAAACTGTCAAAGTTATTTGCAATCATAGCGGAACCTCAAATTACCGCGTTTTTAAACATAGAACAATAATTCTACCGATCCTTCAAATTGACCATTTTTTAGACGAACACATTGTGCCACAAATGATATACCAAATTAAAGTGCAATCATAATGCTTTAAAATGATGCATAAATGACTGTCATAGCATGAAAACTGTCAAAGTTATTCACAACCATATCGGAACCTCAAATTACCACATTTTTAAACCTGGGAAAATAATTCTACCGATCTATCCAATTGGCCATTTTCTAAAAATACATTATGCAATAAATTATATACCAAAACAAATGGCAATTTTAATGCTTTAAAATGGTGCATAAACGACTGTCCTAGCACGAAAACTGCCAAAGTTAATTGCAACCATATCGGAACATCAGATTACTGCGTTTATTAAACATAGAACAATAATTCTACCGATCTTTCAAATTGACCAATTTGTAAAAATACACATTATGCTACAAATGATATACCATATTAAAGTGCAATCATAATGCTTTAAAATGATGCATAAATGACTGTCATAGCGTGAAAACTGTCAATGTTATTTGCAGCCATATCGGAACCTCAAAATAGCACGAAAACTGCCAAAGTTAATTGCAACCATATCGGAACCTCAGATTACTGCTTTTATTAAACATAGAACAATAATTCTACCGATCTATCAAATTGACCAATTTGTAAAAACACACATTATGCTACAAATTATATACCATATTAAAGTGCAATCGTAAAGCTTTAAAATGATGCATAAATGACTGTCATAGCATGAAAACTGTCAATGTTATTTGCAACCATATCGGAACCTCAAATTACCGCCTTTTTAAAGCTGTGAAAATAATTCTACCGATCTATCCTATTGGCAATTTTCTAAAAATATATTATGCAATAAATTATATACCAAAACAAATGGCAACTATAATGCAGTAAAAAGATATATAAACGACTGTTATAACATGAAAACTATAAAAGTTATTTGCAACCATATCGGAGCCTTAAATTACCGCATTTTTAAACCTGTACCAATAAATATACCGATCTATCCAATTTTTGTAAAAATTCATTATGCCACAAATTATACACCAAAATAAAGTGCAACTGTAATGCTTTAAAATGATGCATAAACTAATGCCCTAGCATGAAAACTGTCAAAGGAACCTCAAATGACCGCGTTTTTAAACATAGAATAATAATTCTACCGATCCATCAAATTGATCATTTTTTAGACGAACACATTATGCCACAAATGATATACCAAATTAAAGTGCAATCATAATGCTCTAAACTAATGCATAAATGACTGTCATAGCATACCATATCGGAACCTCAAATTACCGCCTTTTTAAAGCTGTGAAATTAATTCTACCGATCTATCCAATTGGCAATTTTCTAAAAATATATTATGCAATAAATTATATACCAAAACAAATGGCAACTAAAATGCAATAAAAAGATGTATAAACGACTGTTATAACATGAAAACTATAAAGGTTATTTGCAACCATATCGGGGCCTTAAATTACCGCATTTTTAAACCTGTACCAATAAATATACCGATCTATCCAATTTTTGTAAAAATTCATTATGCCACAAATTATACACAAAAACAAAGTGCAACTGTAATGCTTTAAAATGATGCATAAATGACTGTCATAGCATGAAAACTGTCAAAGTTATTCACAACCATATCGGAACCTCAATTTACCGCGTTTTTAAACATAGAATAATAATTCTACCGATCCATCAAATTGACCATTTTTTAGACGAACACATTATGCCACAAATGATATACCAAATTAAAGTGCAATCATAATGCTCTAAACTGATGCATAAATGACTGTCATAGCATACCATATCGGAACCTCAAATTACCGCCTTTTTAAAGCTGTGAAAATAATTCTACCGATCTATCCAATTGGCAATTTTCTAAAAATATATTATGCAATAAATTATATACCAAAACAAATGGCAACTATAATGCAATAAAAAGATATATAAACGACTGTTATAACATGAAAACTATAAAAGTTATTTGCAAACATATCGGAGCCTTGAATTACCGCATTTTTAAACCTGTACCAATAAATATACCGATCTATCCAACTTTTGTAAAAATTCATTATGCCACAAATTATACACCAAAATAAAGTGCAACTGTAATGCTTTAAAATGATGCATAAACTATTGCCCTAGCATGAAAACTGTCAAAGTTATTTGCAACCATATCGGAACCTCAAATTACCGCGTTTTTAAACATAGAACAATAATTCTACCGATCCTTCAAATTGACCATTTTTAGACGAAAACATTGTGCCACAAATGATATACCAAATTAAAGTGCAATCATAATGCTTTAAAATGATAAATGACTGTCATAGCATGAAATAAATGACTGTCATAGCATGAAAACTGTCAAAGTTATTCACAACCATATCGGAACCTCAAATTACCGCCTTTTTAAAGCTGTGAAAATAATTCTACCGATCTATCCAATTGGCTATTTTCTAAAAATACATTATGCAATAAATTATATACCAAAACAAATGGCAATTTTAATGCTTTAAAATGGTGCATAAACGACTGTCCTAGCACGAAAACTGCCAAAGTTATTTGCAACCATATCGGAACCTCAAATTACCGCGTTTTTAAACATAGAACAATAATTCTACCGATCCATCAAATTGACCATTTTGTAGACGAACACATTATGCTACAAATGATATACCAAATTAAAGTGCAATCATAATGCTCTAAACTGATGCATAAATGACTGTCATAGCATGAAAACTGTCAAAGTAATTCACCTCAAATTACCGCCTTTTTAAACCTGGGAAAATAATTCTATCGATCTATCCAATTGGCCATCTTCTAAAAATACATTATGCAATAAATTATATACCAAAACAAATGGCAACTGTTATAACATGAAAACTATAAAAGTTATTTGCAACCATATCGGGGCCTTAAACTACCGCATTTTTAAACCTGAACCAATAAATATACCGATCTATCCAGTTTTTGTAAAAATTCATTATGCCACAAATTATACACAAAACAAAGTGCAACTGTAATGCTTTAAAATGATGCATAAATGACTGTCATAGCATGAAAACTGTCAAAGTTATTCACAACCATATCGGAACCTCAAATTACCGCGTTTTTAAAGCTGTGAAAATAATTCTACCGATCTATCCAATTGGCCATTTTCCAAAAATATATTATGGAATAAATTATATACCAAAGCCAATGGCAACTATAATGCAATAAAAAGATATATAAACGACTGTTATAACATGAAAACTATAAAAGTTATTTGCAAACATATCGGAGCCTTG
The DNA here is from genome assembly GCF_015586225.1 of Lucilia sericata. Lineage (NCBI taxonomy): Eukaryota > Metazoa > Arthropoda > Insecta > Diptera > Calliphoridae > Lucilia > Lucilia sericata. The sequence goes on from NW_023995292.1 coordinate 37,292, forward strand.
AATTACCGCATTTTTAAACCTGTACCAATAAATATACCGATCTATCCAACTTTTGTAAAAATTCATTATGCCACAAATTATACACCAAAATAAAGTGCAACTGTAATGCTTTAAAATGATGCATAAACTATTGCCCTAGCATGAAAACTGTCAAAGTTAGTTGCAACCATATCGGAACCTCAAATTACCGCGTTTTTAAACCTGGGAAAATAATTCTACCGATCTATCCAATTGGCCATTTTCTAAAAATACATTATGCAATAAATTATATACCAAAACAAATGGCAATTTTAATGCTTTAAAATGGTGCATAAACGACTGTCCTAGCACGAAAACTGCCAAAGTTAATTGCAACCATATCGGAACCTCAGATTACTGCGTTTATTAAACATAGAACAATAATTCTACCGATCTATCAAATTCACCAATTAGTAAGAACACACATTATGCTACAAATTATATACCATATTAAAGTGCAATCATAATGCTTTAAAATGAAGCATAAATCATGTCATAGCATGAAAACTGTCAATGTTATTTGCAGCCATATCGGAACCTCAAACTACCGCGTTTTTAAAGCTGTGAAAATAATTCTACCGATCTATCCAATTGGCCATTTTCCAAAAATATATTATGGAATAAATTATATACCAAAGCAAATGGCAACTATAATGCAATAAAAAGATATATAAACGACTGTTATAACATGAAAACTATAAAAGTTATTTGCAAACATATCGGAGCCTTAAATTACCGCATTTTTGAACCTGTACCAATAAATATACCGATCTATCCAATATTTGTAAAAATTCATTATGCCACAAATTATACACCAAAATAAAGTGCAACTGTAATGCTTTAAAATGATGCGTAAACTAAGGCCCTAGCATGAAAACTGTCAATGTTATTTGCAACCATATCGGAACCTCAAATTACCGCGTTTTTAAACATAGAACAATAATTCTACAGATCCATCAAATTGACCATTTTTTAGACGAACACATTATGCCACAAATGATATACCAAATTAAAGTGCAATCATAATGCTCTAAACTGGTGCATAAATGACTGTCATAGCATGAAAACTGTCAAAGTAATTCACAACCATATCGGAACCTCAAATTACCGCCTTTTTAAACCTGGGAAAATAATTCTATCGATCTATCCAATTGGCCATCTTCTAAAAATACATTATGCAATAAATTATATACCAAAACAAATGGCAACTAAAATGCAATAAAAAGATGTATAAACGACTGTTATAACATGAAAACTATAAAAGTTATTTGCAACCATATCGGGGCCTTAAATTACCGCATTTTTAAACCTGTACCAATAAATATACCGATCTATCCAATTTTTGTAAAAATTCATTATGATGCATAAATGACTGTCATAGCATGAAAACTGTCAAAGTTATTCACAACCATATCGGAACCTCAAATTACCGCGTTTTTAAACCTGGGAAAATAATTCTACCGATTTATCCAATTGGCCGTTTTCTAAAAATACATTATGCAATAAATTATATACCAAAACAAATGGCAATTTTAATGCTTTAAAATGGTGCATAAACGACTGTCCTAGCACGAAAACTGCCAAAGTTAATTGCAGCCATATCGGAACCTCAGATTACCGCGTTTATTAAACATAGAACAATAATTCTACCGATCTATCAAATTCACCAATTAGTAAAAACACACATTATGCTACAAATTATATACCATATTAAAGTGCAATCATAATGCTTTAAAATGATGCATAAATGACTGTCATAGCGTGAAAACTGTCAATGTTATTTGCAGCCATATCGGAACCTCAAACTACCGCGTTTTTAAAGCTGTGAAAATAATTCTACCGATCTATCCAATTGGCCATTTTCCAAAAATATATTATGGAATAAATTATATACCAAAGCAAATGGCAACTATAATGCAATAAAAAGATATATAAACGACTGTTATAACATGAAAACTATAAAAGTTATTTGCAAACATATCGGAGCCTTAAATATACCGATCTATCCAGTTTTTGTAAAAATTCATTATGCCACAAATTATACACAAAACAAAGTGCAACTGTAATGCTTTAAAATGATGCATAAATGACTGTCATAGCATGAAAACTGTCAAAGTTATTCACAACCATATCGGAACCTCAAATTACCGCGTTTTTAAAGCTGTGAAAATAATTCTACCGATCTATCCAATTGGCCATTTTCCAAAAATATATTATGGAATAAATTATATACCAAAGCCAATGGCAACTATAATGCAATAAAAAGATATATAAACGACTGTTATAACATGAAAACTATAAAAGTTATTTGCAAACATATCGGAGCCTTGAATTACCGCATTTTTAAACCTGTACCAATAAATATACCGATCTATCCAACTTTTGTAAAAATTCATTATGCCACAAATTATACACCAAAATAAAGTGCAACTGTAATGCTTTAAAATGATGCATAAACTATTGCCCTAGCATGAAAACTGTCAAAGTTAGTTGCAACCATATCGGAACCTCAAATTACCGCGTTTTTAAACCTGGGAAAATAATTCTACCGATCTATCCAATTGGCCATTTTCTAAAAATACATTATGCAATAAATTATATACCAAAACAAATGGCAATTTTAATGCTTTAAAATGGTGCATAAACGACTGTCCTAGCACGAAAACTGCCAAAGTTAATTGCAACCATATCGGAACCTCAGATTACTGCGTTTATTAAACATAGAACAATAATTCTACCGATCTATCAAATTGACCAATTTGTAAAAATACACATTATGCTACAAATGATATACCATATTAAAGTGCAATCATAATGCTTTAAAATGATGCATAAATGACTGTCATAGCGTGAAAACTGTCAATGTTATTTGCAGCCATATCGGAACCTCAAACTACCGCGTTTTTAAAGCTGTGAAAATAATTCTACCGATCTATCCAATTGGCCATTTTCCAAAAATATATTATGGAATAAATTATATACCAAAGCAAATGGCAACTATAATGCAATAAAAAGATATATAAACGACTGTTATAACATGAAAACTATAAAAGTTATTTGCAAACATATCGGAGCCTTAAATTACCGCATTTTTGAACCTGTACCAATAAATATACCGATCTATCCAATATTTGTAAAAATTCATTATGCCACAAATTATACACCAAAATAAAGTGCAACTGTAATGCTTTAAAATGATGCGTAAACTAATGCCCTAGCATGAAAACTGTCAATGTTATTTGCAACCATATCGGAACCTCAAATTACCGCGTTTTTAAACATAGAACAATAATTCTACAGATCCATCAAATTGACCATTTTTTAGACGAACACATTATGCCACAAATGATATACCAAATTAAAGTGCAATCATAATGCTCTAAACTGGTGCATAAATGACTGTCATAGCATGAAAACTGTCAAAATAATTCACAACCATATCGGAACCTCAAATTACCGCCTTTTTAAACCTGGGAAAATAATTCTATCGATCTATCCAATTGGCCATCTTCTAAAAATACATTATGCAATAATTATATACCAAAACAAATGGCAACTAAAATGCAATAAAAAGATGTATAAACGACTGTTATAACATGAAAACTATAAAAGTTATTTGCAACCATATCGGGGCCTTAAATTACCGCATTTTTAAACCTGTACCAATAAATATACCGATCTATCCAATTTTTGTAAAAATTCATTATGATGCATAAATGACTGTCATAGCATGAAAACTGTCAAAGTTATTCACAACCATATCGGAACCTCAAATTACCGCGTTTTTAAACCTGGGAAAATAATTCTACCGATTTATCCAATTGGCCGTTTTCTAAAAATACATTATGCAATAAATTATATACCAAAACAAATGGCAATTTTAATGCTTTAAAATGGTGCATAAACGACTGTCCTAGCACGAAAACTGCCAAAGTTAATTGCAGCCATATCGGAACCTCAGATTACCGCGTTTATTAAACATAGAACAATAATTCTACCGATCTATCAAATTCACCAATTAGTAAAAACACACATTATGCTACAAATTATATACCATATTAAAGTGCAATCATAATGCTTTAAAATGAAGCACAAATGACTGTCATAGCATGAAAACTGTCAATGTTATTTGCAACCATATCGGAACCTCAAATTACCGCCTTTTTAAAGCTGTGAAAATAATTCTACCGATCTATCCAATTGGCAATTTTCTAAAAATATATTATGCAATAAATTATATACCAAAACAAATGGCAAAGATATATAAACGACTGTTATAACATGAAAACTATAAAAGTTATTTGCAACCATATCGGAGCCTTAAATTACCGCATTTTTAAACCTGTACCAATAAATATACCGATCTATCCAACTTTTGTAAAAATTCATTATGCCACAAATTATACACCAAAATAAAGTGCAACTGTAATGCTTTAAAATGATGCATAAACTATTGCCCTAGCATGAAAACTGTCAAAGTTATTTGCAACCATATCGGAATCTCAAATTACCGCGTTTTTAAACATAGAACAATAATTCTACCGATCCATCAAATTGACCATTTTTTAGACGAACACATTATGCCACAAATGATATACCAAATTAAAGTGCAATCATAATGCTCTAAACTGATGCATAAATGACTGTCATAGCATGAAAACTGTCAAAGTTATTCACAACCATATCGGAACCTCAAATTACCGCCTTTTTAAACCTGGGAAAATAATTCTACCGATTAATCCAATTGGCCATTTTCTAAAAATACATTATGCAATAAATTATATACCAAAACAAATGGCAATTTTAATGCTTTAAAATGGTGCATAAACGACTGTCCTAGCACGAAAACTGCAAAAGTTAATTGCAACCATATCGGAACCTCAGATTACTGCGTTTATTAAACATAGAACAATAATTCTACCGATCTATCAAATTGACCAATTTGTAAAAATACACATTATGCTACAAATGATATACCATATTAAAGTGCAATCATAATGCTTTAAAATGATGCATAAATGACTGTCATAGCGTGAAAACTGTCAATGTTATTTGCAGCCATATCAAAACCTCAAACTACCGCGTTTTTAAAGCTGTGAAAATAATTCTACCGATCTATCCAATTGGCCATTTTCCAAAAATATATTATGGAATAAATTATATACCAAAGCAAATGGCAACTTTAATGCAATAAAAAGATATATAAACGACTGTTATAACATGAAAACTATAAAAGTTATTTGCAACCATATCGGAGCCTTAAATTACCGCATTTTTGAACCTGTACCAATAAATATACCGATCTATCCAATTTTTGTAAAAATTCATTTTGCCACAAATTATACACCAAAATAAAGTGCAACTGTAATGCTTTAAAATGATGCGTAAACTAATGCCCTAGCATGAAAATTGTCAAAGTTATTTGCAACCATATCGGAACCTCAAATTACCGCGTTTTTAAACATAGAACAATAATTCTACCGATCCATCAAATTGACCATTTTTTAGACGAACACATTATGCCACAAATGATATACCAAATTAAAGTGCAATCATAATGCTCTAAACTGATGCATAAATGACTTTCATAGCATGAAAACTGTCAAAGAATTTCACAACCATATCGGAACCTCAAATTACCGCCTTTTTAAACCTGGGAAAATAATTCTATCGATCTATCCAATTGGCCATCTTCTAAAAATACATTATGCAATAAATTATATACCAAAACAAATGGCAACTAAAATGCAATAAAAAGATGTATAAACGACTGTTATAACATGAAAACTATAAAAGTTATTTGCAACCATATCGGGGCCTTAAATTACCGCATTTTTAAACCTGTACCAATAAATATACCGATCTATCCAATTTTTGTAAAAATTCATTATGCCACAAATTATACACAAAAACAAAGTGCAACTGTAATGCTTTAAAATGATGCATAAATGAATGTCATAGCATGAAAACTGTCAAAGTTATTCACAACCATATCGGAACCTCAAATTACCGCGTTTTTAAACCTCTACCGATTTATCCAATTGGCCGTTTTCTAAAAATACATTATGCAATAAATTATATACCAAAACAAATGGCAATTTTAATGCTTTAAAATGGTGGATAAACGACTGTCCTAGCACGAAAACTGCCAAAGTTAATTGCAGCCATATCGGAACCTCAGATTACCGCGTTTATTAAACATAGAACAATAATTCTACCGATCTATCAAATTCACCAATTAGTAAAAACACACATTATGCTACAAATTATATACCATATTAAAGTGCAATCATAATGCTTTAAAATGAAGCATAAATGACTGTCATAGCATGAAAACTGTCAATGTTATTTGCAACCATATCGGAACCTCAAATTACCGCCTTTTTAAAGCTGTGAAAATAATTCTACCGATCTATCCAATTGGCAATTTTCTAAAAATATATTATGCAATAAATTATATACCAAAACAAATGGCAACTATAATGAAATAAAAAAATATATAAACGACTGTTATAACATGAAAACTATAAAAGTTATTTGCAATCATATCGGAGCCTTGAATTACCGCATTTTTAAACCTGTACCAATAAATATACCGATCTATCCAACTTTTGTAAAAATTCATTATGCCACAAATTATACACAAAAACAAAGTGCAACTGTAATGCTTTAAAATGATGCATAAACTATTGCCCTAGCATGAAAACTGTCAAAGTTATTTGCAACCATATCGGAACCTCAAATTACCGCGTTTTTAAACATAGAACAATAATTCTACCGATCCTTCAAATTGACCATTTTTTAGACGAACACATTGTGCCACAAGTGATATACCATATTAAAGTGCAATCATAATGCTTTAAAATGATGCATAAATGACTGTCATAGCATGAAAATTGTCAAAGTTATTTGCAACCATATCGGAACCTCAGATTACTGCTTTTATTAAACATAGAACAATAATTCTACCGATCTATCAAATTGACCAATTTGTAAAAACACACATTATGCTACAAATTATATACCATATTAAAGTGCAATCATAATGCTTTAAAATGATGCATAAATGACTGTCATAGCATGAAAACTGTCAATGTTATTTGCAACCATATTGGAACCTCAAATTACCGCCTTTTTAAAGCTGTGAAAATAATTCTACCGATCTATCCAATTGGCAGTTTTCTAAAAATATATTATGCAATAAATTATATACCAAAACAAATGGCAACTATAATGCAATAAAAAGATATATAAACGACTGTTATAACATGAAAACTATAAAAGTTATTTGCAACCATATCGGAGCCTTGAATTACCGCATTTTTAAACCTGTACCAATAAATATACCGATCTATCCAACTTTTGTAAAAATTCATTATGTCACAAATTATACACCAAAATAAAGTGCAACTGTAATGCTTTAAAATGATGCATAAACTATTGCCCTAGCATGAAAACTGTCAAAGTTATTTGCAACCATATCGGAACCTCAAATTACCGCGTTTTTAAACATAGAACAATAGTTCTACCGATCCTTCAGATTGACCATTTTTTAGACGAACACATTGTGCCACAAATGATATACCAAATTAAAGTGTGTAACGAACCATTTCCCGACGAGCCTTATCATTCAAAGGAGAGTGCTACTAATCAGTCCGGCCGTGCTCAGGGATAATGGGGGAGATCTTTTCCTCGGATAAGATAAGGCGGTTCGTTATCTCAAAAATAAAAAAAAATATAGTAGCAAACAAACCCTAGAAACGACTATAACAATTTCGAGAGAGAGAAAAATCCTAAATAGTGATGAATGTTCGGAATAAGTATTAGCTGAAATTCTACTCACTCCTCTCTTAACCCACCCTTAACCTATGCTATTCAAAATAAATTCCATGAATAGCCCAATTTACTTTTCTAACTAAACAGGTCTACATTTTTCGCGAATTAATTAAATAAATTAGAAATCCATATTAAAGAAATATTTAATTCAAAGTAAGAAAGGTATATGTCATTATATATTAAAATTTTCAATAACAAAATTCATAATCTAATAACAATAACAATAATGCCAGAAATTGAATTTAAAGAAAGTGAAAAATAAATCTAATATCAACCAAAATTTGAAACATTTATTTAAAAGTTAAAATTATGTAAATTAAAAAAAATCTAAGAATTAAAAAAAATTACAATATTCTGATAAAAATTTAATCAATTAAAGTAACTCATTAGAAGGGAAAATGGTGTATTTAGTGTTCAATTTAATGTTGAATTATCATGTCAATAGCATAATATTTATAATTGATCAAGTATATGTATTTAATTTATTTATTTTCTTTTTTTTTTTTTTTTTTTTTTAAGTCAAATTTAAAATCATCATATATATATTTTAATAATATCTTTTATTAAACTCACCACTCATAGGTTCCCACGATGACTGCAGGCCTGTAGTCTTGATCTTATGGGGTTTTCTTATTGTAAAATTTCAGTTATTATATATATGGGCGCAGATATTTGACTTCGATTTACTATATATGTACTTGTTTTCAATTATGGGGTTAAAATCATGGTAGTGTAAAACATGTAGATGTACTTGTGATGTAAATATGTCAGTGTGAATGTGTTATTAATGTTAGTGTCCCTTTTACAAATTCATTTTTTTTTAATCTTTAAATTACGTTAAATATTAAATTATGTGTAAAAAAAAATTAAAATTTGTTTATATTAAATTATGTTTTATATTAAATTTGCTTCAAAATTTGGCTTAACTTTGATTTTCTTCATTTGTCAATGTCTTGATGCGTCCAAAAGAATGTTATTATTGATTTTAGACCATCGTTGCACTTCTTAGATAAAATTTTAGCAGATATAATTCACAAAACAGTTGCCAGGTTGCAGTTAAAATTATTGTCACAAAATTTACAAAGCAGGAAAATAATTATGAGCACATCTATCACATACGTCTGAAACTAGATTAGATGTTGTGGTTTGCTTGTCTAGCTGCTGACCCTGGTCCAAAAGTTAAGTGATAAATTATTCTTATCAATTCGTCACAATAGCCCAAGGAAAAATTTGAAAGGATCTCCTGTCTTGGCTCCTTCGTAAAAATTTTAAAATTTTCTTTTTTTTGTTCTCCTTTTCTCAATTTATAATTTCAAAAAAATTTTATTTTCAAATAATTTTATTTTTTTTTTTTTTTTTTTACGTTTTTCTCAAACAAACAAATTTTCAAAAGTCCCTTTATTTTTCATTTTATCTGACAACCAAAACAAAACCATACTCTGATCAAAATATAAAATTAAAATTATTTTCCAACAAAGTAAAATGAACAAGAGTATACTTCTCAAATTAAAGTCGCACGGCCTCACAAAACAGAAACAGTATAAGAACACCAAAAGTACGACAGACTGGTTCTGTAAAAGGGCGAAATAAATTCTTAAATTCGAAATTTCCATCCAAAAATTATAAATATTATCCGTTAAATGTCCTTGTGTTATGTCCATATGTCCTTTGCGTGATATACGCCCTTACTTCCACCGTCCAAATCCTGTAACTCATAATTTACATGTCCTACTTTTCGAATAATTTTGGCTCGAATACCAACCGGAGCTAATTTTGAATTAAAATTTTCGATCTTGGAACTTTGCGTAAAATTTCTCCGAATTACTTCCTGTCCAATTTCATAGTCTTTCGTCCTTGTTCGTAAATTGTATGTTCGTGCATTCTTCTCGTAAGCTTTTCGCATGTAGTCACGTATTGAGTCCCGAATCAATGAAAAATTGTCTTGTCGTTCTAAATATATATCTGAGTCCGCTAGAATGTCTAATTTCGCCAAAAGTTTGTAGTCCTCACCATGTGTAACCATAGTTTGTCCGAATATTACCTGATATGGTGTCTTTCCCAAGGATTGGTGTATGCTATTTCGAAGAGCGCAGTTAATGCTGCTAATATACTGATCCCATTCTGGCTGATCCTTTCGAATATAAGACCTCAAAGCCTCATTAATGGAACGGTTGACGCGTTCGCTCGCGTTAGCCTGAGGACTGTACACAGCTGTTAACATATGGTTCACTCCGTTTTTCTTCAAAAAGTTTTCAAAATCTTTACATTTAAACTGGGGTCCGTTATCTGACACCAATACCTCAGGAACCCACAGTGGGGCAGAATGGAAATTTTTTGGAAATAAATCTGGCATTTCTAAACGGCTGATCCGATCGGGATAAAATTTGGCGTGAGCGTAGCCAAGGAGTATTCGAGTTTAAGTTTTGAAGATGAACCCTGCAGATGCCCCAGGGACGGCGCTGTGGCGGCTCAAAGTAGGGTACCTACGACATGTAAAATTTTTAAACTCGTGCCATTTTTTTGTTTTTCACCCAAATACAAAGATTTTTATATTTTGTGAGAGCGCTCGACGAGATCTTGAAAAAACATGCTTGGACATACTACTTATCTCTTATAATATCCGAGTTATAGGCATTTAAAAATATAGTGATACAAAATTTACCATACCTTGGTCCGCCTTTTTTTGAATACCGGGCGTAATTTTGGACCAAATGGACTCAATTTTTCTTGTTAGTTAGACAACAAAATTTCCAATAATATACAAAAAATTTCAGATCAATATTGTTTACAGATCCAAAAATATACGTTTTTTAATTTAAAAATTCAAAAAATTTTAGATTTTTGGTGTTTTTTTTGCCAAAAATGTGTCTTAACTCTTTTATTAATAAAATAAAATTTTCTTTAAGAACATATAACAATTTTATAGTTTTCTAAAAGGTATCTTTACGCAGAACGCTTTGGCGTAAAAAACTTGTCCTATTTTTTGAAAATGTTGCCACTGCGTCTTTCCGAATATGACCTATTTTTCATCAAAACTTCAACTTTGGGCGACATGTTCTAAAATCCCAAAGCTGGGATCAGAAAACTGAAAGCAGTTTTGGAAACCTCAATATGTTTTCTATTTACTCCAAAAGTATTTTCCCAGCCCTGAAAGAAATGTGGACCCTATGGGCAAAAAAGTAAAAAATCCCATTTTTGGGATTTTCATTCCTATTTTTGGGAATTGCGGGATGCCCTTTGACCTTTTAAATTTTTTTTGCATATTCTTATTTGAAATGACAAATTTAACAAGCGTTGAAAATTTCATTGAGTTTTGTTCATAAATAAAGATTTTGTCATATATTACATATTTGTTTAATTTCTAAAACTATGATTTATATCAAAATTTAAATAGGATCGCTGATAGCTACAACAATTTAGTCCATATTTATCCCTTAATATCATTTTTTAGTTAGATATGGAAATTCTCGACCCTTTACAAAAAATTTCAAGCCAATATCTCAATTACATTCAAAAATATGTTCATTTAAACCTGTGTCCTTTAATTTCATCTTTTTCATATTTTAGTATTAAGTATGACAGAACATATTTAAATCTTATATTTACCTATTTTCTATTTGTTTGCTTATCCTTATAATTGAAAGGTCCTATTATGCTTAAATTTTCAAAAATTTATAACTATTTTTTACCTAAATTTTTTCGACAGATCATTTCGATCTGTTTCGTTTATGATCATGTAGGTAAAAATATACAGGTAATGATAATTTCGATTCATTCACTAATAAGAAATATCAAGGACTGAATTACAGGTTATAGTAATATAGTCCTAAATGTTAATAGGTCGACAATTCGTAATTTTTTACTTTGGAATACCTGTATCGGAAACGACAAGAATTGGTATATAAGTAAACTTCTCAGATTTTAAGTACCATATTTAATAAATCTACAATGAAGATTACATTAAAGTACGAAGAGTTGTGTTCCGTTTTATGGAGTATATCTTCAAAAGGGCCAGAAAGAATTGAAGACATTTCAAATTATATAAAAACTACATATAGTAGAAAAGTAGACAAAACAGGCATATCAAAAATTGAAAACTTTTTAAAACTTTTTGATGTAAAAAGTAAGTCTGTGGATGGAAATCAAAAGAAATTTCGATTAAAATTTTGTAGTTGGATGGAAACTACTACGGAAATCTCAACTTACAACACATCAACAGGAGCGCCTTGAAAGTCATACGAAGACTTATGTTCCAGGTCAAAAAAAAGAGGGTCACACAAAAACTTTTTTCAATCTCAAATGAGGAAATTGCTGATACATTTAACGAAATGCTGAAAAAGGAAAACCAACCTATGGATGTCGTACATATTGCAACTATTCTTCCTAATGCATCACCAAGACGACTTAAGCGAATTGTGGAAAGTATACCAACTCCAACATCATAATCAAATTTTACTGAAGAGGAAGCAATAGCGCTTATGTTGGAACTGGGTCTCAGTCGAAATAAGTACCAAATATTAAGGAAAGCTCTGCATGAAAAAGGACACAATATATTACCATCATACAAGGCGATCCAGGAAAAAAAAAACTATCCTACTAAATCAACAAAAAATAATGAAGAATTGAAAGAACTGAGAGCTGCGGAAAAAAGCAGAATCCAAGAAGAATTTAAAGTTCAGATGGGATTAAACATCGACAAACCACTTTCAAGTTGCGGTAGTACAAATGACGGTAATACGGCGAGAAGGTTTTTTCGTGATTTTGAAATTACTTCAAAAATAACTGGAATCGACAAGGAGTTGCTTCGAAGAGTTAACACTATTTTAATGGCACTGAATAGTAAACATAAAATTAATGGAAATCGATTTGGGGAATACACATCTGAAATTTCTAAATTACTTGTATCTCTGTATCCATGGAGGGAACTAACACCAACAGTACACAAAGTATTGTGTCATGGTCAAATAATAATTGAATCGAATATTCTTCCACTTGGAGAGTTAACAGAAGAAGCCCAGGAAGCGAGGAATCGAGATTTTAAGCATGTTCAACTATTCAGCTCAAGAAAATGCTCCAGGCAATCACAGAATGAATATATTTTTAATAGTTTACTTTTATCTTCTGATCCTGTTCTTTCAACTATGCGAAAAAGATGGATTTGTTATGAAACTCTATCATCTCAAAACAAGGAAGATTTAAAGGACTTATATTACCTTTTGGATATGTATACCGATATGACAGATTATTTTATAGAAAATAAGTAGTGTTAGGAATTAACTATATAAGTAGGTTGTAAGAATTAATTGTATTATGTTTAAGATAAACAGTTCAAATAAAAAAAGCTATTATACTAACTGATGAATTGTATTAAATTGTGTTTTATATTTCGGTGGGCGGGAAAGGTAATTTGTGTGGGGTGATTTAGGTGTTGTTGTGCGTGGCTCATAATAAAATTATAATTTTTTTATTGTATATACAATATTATAATAAAATATTTAACTAAATAATTTTTAAAAATTGTCCAAATATTTTATTCAACACAAAATGTATGTTCTGTCATAAAAATATGAAAAAGATGAAATTAAAGGACACAGGTTTAAATGAACATATTTTTGAATGTAATTGAGATATTGGCTTGAAATTTTTTGTAAAGGGTCGAGAATTTCCATATCTAACTAAAAAATGATATTAAGGGATAAATATGGACTAAATTGTTGTAGCTATCTGCGATCCTATTAAAATTTTGATATAAATCATAGTTTTAGAAATTAAACAAATATGTAATATATGACAAAATCTTTATTTATGAACAAAACTCAATGAAATTTTCAACGCTTGTTAAATTTGTCATTTCAAATAAGAATATGTAAAAAAAAAATTGAAAAGGTCAAAGGGCATCCCGCAATTCCCAAAAATAGGAATGAAAATCCCAAAAATGGGATTTTTTACTTTTTTGCCCATAGGGTCCACATTTCTTTCAGGGCTGGGAAAATACTTTTGGAGTAAATAGAAAACATATTGAGGTTTCCAAAACTGCTTTCAGTTTTCTGATCCCAGCTTTGGGATTTTAGAACATGTCGCCCAAAGTTGAAGTTTTGATGAAAAATAGGTCATATTCGGAAAGACGCAGTGGCAACATTTTCAAAAAATAGGACAAGTTTTTTACGCCAAAGCGTTCTGCGTAAAGATACCTTTTAGAAAACTATAAAATTGTTATATGTTCTTAAAGAAAATTTTATTTTATTAATAAAAGAGTTAAGACACATTTTTGGCAAAAAAACGCCAAAAATCTAAAATTTTTTGAATTTTTAAATTAAAAAACGTATATTTTTGGATCTGTAAATGATATTGATCTGATCAAAATTACGCCCGGTATTCAAAAAAAGGCGGACCAAGGTATGGTAAATTTTGTATCACTAAATTTTTAAATGCCTATAACTCGGATATTATAAGAGATAAGTAGTATGTCCAAGCATGTTTTTTCAAGATCTCGTCGAGCGCTTTCACAAAATATAAAAATCTTTGTATTTGGGTGAAAAACAAAAAAATGGCACGAGTTTAAAAATTTTACATGTCGTAGGTACCCCACTTTGAGCCGCCACAGCGCCGTCCCTGGGGCATCTGCAGGGTTCATCTTCAAAATTTAAACTCGAATACTCCTTGGCTACGCTCATGCCAAATTTTATCCCGATCGGATCAGCCGTTTAGAAATGCCAGATTTATTTCCAAAAAATTTCCATTCTGCCCCACTGTGGAACCCCATAACAGTCAAATATGTCGTTTTGTAAATAATTTGTTATGTCCTTAGAAGTAAATTTTCGTAATGGTTTCAGAAACGTGAATTTGGAAAAATGTTCAAGTACTATTAATATTCCTATATTTCCCGTCCTTGTCCTTGGTAATGGTCCTATGAGGTCAACATACAATCTTTGAAATGGTCGGTCCGTCTTAACAATTTATCCTAGTGGAGGTCTCAAAATAGTAGTCGGTATTTTAGACGTCTTACATAAGTCGCAATTTTGAATGTAGTCCTTAACGTCAGTTACAAGTCGTGGCCAAAAGAAGTAACGTCTTATGCGTTCTAATGTTTTTGTAATTCCGCCGTGTGAAGATTTTGGTAAGTCATGTGCCGAAAAAATTATATTTTGTCTAAGTCCAGTAGGTACATATAACTTCCACAAATTTGATTCGTCAGTTAAACCATTCGAAAACTCTGTCCTTTTGTAAACATATTTGCCAATAATTTTGAAGTCCGGTAAATTTGAATTTTGAATACACTCACGCAATTTAGAATATTCGTCAGAGTCAAGGTCAATTGTCGGAACGTTTTCAATTTCAATTGAATTTATGAATTCCTCGCCTTCATGAACCCTAGACAACGCGTCTGGAACCACATTGTCCTTTCCCTTTCGGTGTTCAATAGAGAAATGAAAACCCTGCAGCTTAAGTGACCACCTAGCCAATCGCCCCGATAAATCACGCTGATTCATAAGCCACTTCAAGCTCGCATGATCTGTGACGACTTTGAATTCCTGGCCCTCAATATACGGTCTAAATTTCTTCACTGTCATCAATACCGCTAAACACTCAAGTTCAGTGATACTATAATTTCGCTGCGCTTTGTTTAATTTGTGTGACATATAGGCAATAGGTTGTTCTGTACCATCCTCGTCTTCCTGCGCCAATACTGCTCCAACCCCACAAGTGCTCGCATCGCATTGGAGTATAAAAGGTTTGTTATAGTTTGGGTGGATCAGTAATGGGGCAGATGTCAGTTTAGTTTTCAGTTCGTCAAAAGCTTCTTGAGCCATGTCAGTCCAAACAAAAATTTTCTTTTTCGTCAACAATTCCGTCAGTAGAAATGTCACAGTCGAATAGTCCTTAATAAATCGTCGGTACCAACCAGTCATCCCTAAAAATCGTCGTAAATGTCGTATTGATTTTGGTACCGGAAAGTCGCGTATGGCCCTAACTTTGTCCTCGTCCACTTGTAGTGTCCCGTTTCCAACAACGTATCCTAGGTACTTCACCTTATTTAACGCAAAACAACTTTTTTTTAATGTTTATAGTTAAACCTGCTTTTCTAAGATGGCTTGCCACCTCTACTAAATGTGTCATATGTTCGTCAAAGTTCTGTGAAACAATTAAAAGGTCATCTAGGTAGACGAATACGTGCGTCTTTAAATTGTACGGAATAACTACGTCCATAAGTCTGCACAACGTTTGCGGTGCATTACACAGTCCAAACGGCATTCTTGTAAACTGGTACAATGGCCGATTAGGGACTGTAAAAGCTGTCTTTGGTTTAGAACTTTCCTCCAATTTAATTTGCCAAAAAGCATCTTTCAAATCTATTTTTGAAATGCAATAAACTGGAGGAAGCCTTGCAATATGTCCGTCAATGTTTGGTATCGGGTAAGCGTCCTTTTCTGTCACGGAGTTCAATTTCCTACTGTCGACACACATTCTTACTTTACCAGGCTTAACTACAACTACTGTTGGTGAAGACCAAGGAGAACTGGGTGCTTCTTCTATGACTCCGAGGGATAGCATTCTGTCCAATTCACCACACAACAACTTCTCTACAGCTGGAGAAATTGGGTAATAACGCTGTTTTATGGGCTTAGCGTCCCCTGTATTAATAGAATGCTCAATCAAAGTAGTACATCCTAATCCCTCTACTTCGGAGTTTGGAAACATAGAAATAACTTTTTCTAGTCTTTGTCTTTCTTCGTAAGTCAGTTGTAATTTGTCTGGGTCAGTTTCAGTACAGTCAATTTCACTAATAATTGGTGTTGAAATTTTCAATCCGAAAGCTGTCCAAAAGTCGTATCCACAAATGATGTCCTGTTGTATAGTCGGTACAATAATAAACTGAAATAATTTTGTTTGTCCTTGAAATGTAATATTTAAAGTCACTGTACCTATAACGTTTTGTCTTTGTCCGTCCGCTGTTCGTACATTGCCTATAAGTCTGCGAAAACTACTATTGTTTTCAACTTGTGATGATAGAGTGCCCCCAATGACACTGGTATTTGCCCCGCTATCTAACAAAGCGAAATAATAATTATCACCAACTTTCAATTTTGCATATGGCCTATTATCCAAATCTTTCTCCACCAGTGAAGAAATTATAGAATTCTTAAACTTTTTAATTTGTCCATAATACTCTCTAATTCGTTTTACAGATCTTATTTTCCTATTCGAACAAGTATTCTGGCCAAAAATTCTGTCGCGGGCTAGATTGTATTCCCTCAATCTAACGTGATAAGGTCTTAATAATGGATGCACTTGTTCCGTATTAGTGTCCATGTCCTTGTCAAAAGTAGTCTTATTTTGTCTTAAGTCCGATTCTATTGTCTTGGATGCCCGCTCTATTTTCGACGGACATCCTTGAGTTCGTTTCCCGTCTTTCTGGTACAATTAGGGCAAGTGGGTTTAAAAACGTCCTTAATCCCACATCCATAACAAAAAATACGTCTGGTCTCCATGCAGTCAAAGAAAGTGTGTCCGATTTTATCACAGTTCCAACACTTAATATTGTGTTGAACTGCACAAATTTCATCTTCATTGTAAGTCTTATCTACAAAATCCTTGTCCTCATTATGTCTCTGTTCTGTCAATTCCGCAACTCATCCTTTGGTCAATTTTCTAGACTCCACGTGTATTTCCTTGACAAATCTTTCATGCTTCTTAACTTCACGTCTAAGTTGAGAAACATTAGAAATTTCCAAATGAATCAACTCGTGGCGAATTTCACTTCTCAAATTTCTGAGTAAAATTTCACATAAATCGCGATCAGATATGTTCGATTTTAATTTGTCAGTAAAAGCCGATATTGTGTCCAAGTATTCGTCGAAAGTCTCATTCGGTTTTTGTTTTCGTCTTCTAATGTCCTCTAAAATATCGAAATCGTTATAGTCTACTTTGTATTTGTCACGTAAAGAGTTCGTTAGTGCAATCCATTCAACATTATCATGGTCACGGTGATACCGCCAGAACCATTCTAAGGCTTTTCCTCAAATAAACAATGAGCATGATCGCACAACAATTCAAAGTCGCCATTCAAATTTTTAACTGTCAAAATATTTACGCGATAAATAAATTCATCGACTGGCATCTGATTATCATGACCACTAAACTTAATTCGCCAGTTTCGAATGATATTCAAAATCTTATCAGCAGAGAAATTATTTTGTGGGACATTGTTCTTTGGTGGAGGAGAAGAATTTGAAAAGTTATTTGGAGAAACGTCAGGTGTATTATTACTATTAGAGATATTCATATTTTGGAACATATTCCGAAATTCATTGCAAATAAAACTTTGCATTTCCACCCGAAAAGATTGTAAAGAATCCGAAACAATTCGTCTAAAACGTGAATCATCTGCATTAGCAGGTTGAAAATGTGAAGTTGGAAGAGGATTATCAGATCTAGGCTGATTTGTATCGCGAGTTGTCCTTTTAGGTCGTGCACCTTGTGCAACTGGAGTCATGGTCTCTGGTTCTAAATTGACTGTAAAACTACAGTTTGAAGGTTGGTCTACATTAGACAAATTTTCCTGGCTTCTAGTCAAAACCATATTTAAACTAACAATTCAACAAAATATTATAAGTTATAATTCGCTACTTCATGAGACATTTATATTAGTTAGAAAAGTAAATAATAAAAAAAATAGAACTCATTACATCCCAAAAAAAAAAATATATAAACAAAAGAATTTATGCAAACCTTGAAGTAAGTACTATAAAAAACAAATATTTAAGATAGAAATCCTAACATCAAAGTTCACAAACAAAAATAAAAAAAAAAAAAAATTCTGTAATACAAATTTGAGTAAATATCCGAAATAATATCAGTTATCAAAATCTCAAATATTCTACCACAAAATATAATTTCGAAAGAATAACCCAAAGTCAAATATGTCAAAATTTCCGTGAGTGAAATCTCAAAATGTTCCAAGAATCAATCTCAAACAGAAACGGTAACATCAGGATAGGCTGCAATCTATTTAATCATTAGGTGTAAAATCTTAGATAAAATCCAAAATTTTAAATCCGAACATGATAAAAATAGATTTAGAAAATAAATAAAAATTAAAGAAATTAGTCGAAACCACGGAATAAATAAAATCTGTATGAAGCCACAGCAGAGATAAAAATCCATTAATATGTTGTTGTCAGAAAATAATAAACTAATCGATACTGCTGGGCCCCACGTTGGGCGCCATTTATTTTATGTAACGAACCATTTCCCGACGAGCCTTATCATTCAAAGAAGAGTGCTACTAATCAGTCCGGCCGTGCTCAGGGATAATGGGGGAGATCTTTTCCTCGGATAAGATAAGGCGGTTCGTTATCTCAAAAATAAAAAAAAATATAGTAGCAAACAAACCCTAGAAACGACTATAACAATTTCGAGAGAGAGAAAAATCCTAAATAGTGATGAATGTAAATGAGTCCTGGTTCGGAATAAGTATTAGCTGAAATTCTACTCACTCCTCTCTTAACCCACCCTTAACCTATGCTATTCAAAATAAATTCCATGAATAGCCCAATTTACTTTTCTAACTAAACAGGTCTACATTTTTCGCGAATTAATTAAATAAATTAGAAATCCATATTAAAGAAATATTTAATTCAAAGTAAGAAAGGTATATGTCATTATATATTAAAATTTTCAATAACAAAATTCATAATCTAATAACAATAATGCCAGAAATTGAATTTAAAGAAAGTGAAAAATAAATCTAATGTCAACCAAAATTTGAAACATTTATTTAAAAGTTAAAATTATGTAAATTAAAAAAAAATCTAAGAATTAAAAAAAAATTACAATATTCTGATAAAAATTTAATCAATTAAAGTAACTCATTAGAAGGGAAAATGGTGTATTTAGTGTTCAATTTAATGTTGAATTATCATGTCAATAGCATAATATTTATAATTGATCAAGTATATGTATTTAATTTATTTATTTTCTTTTTTTTTTTACGTCTTTCTCAAACAAACAAATTTTCAAAAACAAAAATTCCTTTATTTTTCATTTTATCTGACAACCAAAACAAAACCATACTCTGATCAAAATATAAAATTAAAATTATTTTCCAACAAAGTAAAATGAACAAGACTATACTTCTCAAATTAAAGTCGCACGGCCTCACAAGTGCAATCATAATGCTCTAAACTGATGCATAAATGACTGTCATAGCATGAAAACTGTCAAAGTTATTCACAACCATATCGGAACCTCAAATTACCGCCTTTTTAAACCTGGGAAAATAATTCTACCGATCTATCCAATTGGCCATCTTCTTAAAATATATTATGCAATAAATTATATACCAAAACAGATGGCAATTTTAGTGCTTTAAAATGGTGCATAAACGACTGTCCTAGCACGAAAACTGCCAAAGTTAATTGCAACCATATCGGAACCTCAGATTACCGCGTTTATTAAACATAGAACAATAATTCTACCGATCTATCAAATTGACCAATTTGTAAAAATACACATTATGCTACAAATGATATACCATATTAAAGTGCAATCATAATGCTTTAAAATGATGCATAAATATCATTCATAGCGTGAAAACTGTCAATATTATTTGTAGCCATATCGGAACCTCAAACTACCGCGTTTTTAAATCTGTGAAAATAATTCTACCGATCTATCCAATTGGCCATTTTCCAAAAATATATTATGGAATAAATTATATACCAAAGCAAATGGCAACTATAATGCAATAAAAAGATATATAAACGACTGTTATAACATGAAAACTATAAAAGTTATTTGCAACCATATCGGAGCCTTAAATAACCGCATTTTTGAACCTGTACCAATAAATATACCGATCTAACCAATTTTTGTAAAAATTCATTATGCCACAAATTATACACCAAAATAAAGTGCAACTGTAATGCTTTAAAATGATGGGTAAACTAATGCCCTAGCATGAAAACTGTCAAAGTTATTTGCAACCATATCGGAACCTCAAATTACCGCGTTTTTAAACATAGAACAATAATTCTACCGATCCATCAAATTGACCATTTTTTAGACGAACACATTATGCCACAAATGATATACCAAATTAAAGTGCAATCATAATGCTCTAAACTGATGCATAAATGACTGTCATAGCATGAAAACTGTCAAAGTAATTCACAACCATATCGGAACCTCAAATTACCGCCTTTTTAAACCTGGGAAAATAATTCTACCGATTTATTCAATTGGCCGTTTTCTAAAAATGCATTATGCAATAAATTATATACCAAAACAAATGGCAATTTTAATGCTTTAAAATGGTGCATAAACGACTGTCCTAGCACGAAAACTGCCAAAGTTAATTGCAGCCATATCGGAACCTCAGATTACCGCGTTTATTAAACATAGAACAATAATTCTACCGATCTATCAAATTCACCAATTAGTAAAAGCACACATTATGCTACAAATTATATACCATATTAAAGTGCAATCATAATGCGTTAAAATGAAGCATAAATGACTGTCATAGCATGAAAACTGTCAATGTTATTTGCAACCATATCGGAACCTCAAATTACCGCCTTTTTAAAGCTGTGAAAATAATTCTACCGATCTATCCAATTGGCAATTTTCTAAAAATATATTATGCAATAAATTATGTACCAAAACAAATGGCAACTATAATGCAATAAAAAGATATATAAACGACTGTTATAACATGAAAACTATAAAAGTTATTTGCAACCATATTGGGGCCTTAAATTACCGCATTTTTAAACCTGTACCAATAAATATACCGATCTATCCAATTTTTGTAAAAATTCATTATGCCACAAATTATACACAAAAGCAAAGTGCAACTGTAACGCTTTAAAATGATGCATAAATGACTGTCATCGCATGAAAACTGTCAAAGTTATTCACAAC
The DNA here is from genome assembly GCF_015586225.1 of Lucilia sericata. Classification (NCBI taxonomy): domain Eukaryota; kingdom Metazoa; phylum Arthropoda; class Insecta; order Diptera; family Calliphoridae; genus Lucilia; species Lucilia sericata. The sequence goes on from NW_023995292.1 coordinate 59,072, forward strand.
CATATCGGAACCTCAAATTACCGCGTTTTTAAACCTGGGAAAATAATTCTACCGATTTATCCAATTGGCCGTTTTCTAAAAATACATTATGCAATAAATTATATACCAAAACAAATGGCAATTTTAATGCTTTAAAATGGTGCATAAACACTGTCCTAGCACGAAAACTGCCAAAAGTTAATTGCAGCCATATCGGAACCTCAGATTACCGCGTTTATTAAACATAGAACAATAATTCTACCGATCTATCAAATTGACCAATTTGTAAAAACACACATTCTGCTACAATTATACACCATATTAAAGTGCAATCATAATGCTTTAAAATGATGCATAAATGACTGTCATAGCATGCAAACTGTCAATGTTATTTGCAACCATATCGGAACCTCAAATTACCGCCTTTTTAAAGCTGTGAAAATAATTCTACCGATCTATCCAATTGGCAATTTTCTAAAAATATATTATGCAATAATTTATATACCAAAACAAATTGCAACTATAATGCAATAAAAAGATATATAAACGACTGTTATAACATGAAAACTATAAAAGTTATTTGCAACCATATCGGAGCCTTGAATTACCGCATTTTTAAGCCTGTACCAATAAATATACCGATCTATCCAACTTTTGTAAAAATTCATTATGCCACAAATTATACACCAAAATAAAGTGCAACTGTAATGCTTTAAAATGATGCATAAACTATTGCCCTAGCATGAAAACTGTCAAAGTTATTTGCAACCATATCGGAACCTCAAATTACCGCGTTTTTAAACATAGAACAATAATTCTACCGATCCATCAAATTGACCATTTTTTAGACGAACACATTATTCCACAAATGATATACCAAATTAAAGTGCAATCATAATGCTCTAAACTGATGCATAAATGACTGTCATAGCATGAAAACTGTCAAAGTTATTCACAACCATATCGGAACTTCAAATTACCGCCTTTTTAAACCTGGGAAAATAATTCTACCGATCTATCCAATTGGCCATTTTCATAAAATACATTATGCAATAAATTATATACCAAAACAAATGGCAATTTTAATGCTTTAAAATGGTGCATAAACGACTGTCCTTGCACGAAAACTGCCAAAGTTAATTGCAAACATATCGGAACCTCAGATTACTGCGTTTATTAAACATAGAACAATAATTCTACCGATCTATCAAATTGACCAATTTGTAAAAATACACATTATGCTACAAATGATATACCATATTAAAGTGCAATCATAATGCTTTAAAATGATGCATAAATGACTGTCATAGCGTGAAAACTGTCAATGTTATTTGCAGCCATATCGGAACCTCAAATTACCGCGTTTTTAAAGCTGTGAAAATAATTCTACCGATCTATCCAATTGGCCATTTTCCAAAAATATATTATGGAATAAATTATATACCAAAGCAAATGGCAACTATAATGCAATAAAAAGATATATAAACGACTGTTATAACATGAAAACTATAAAAGTTATTTGCAACCATATCGGAGCCTTGAATTACCGCATTTTTAAACCTGTACCAATAAATATGCCGATCTATCCAATTTTTGTAAAAATTCATTATGCCACAAATTATACACAAAAACAAAGTGCAACTGTAATGCTTTAAAATGATGCATAAATGACTGTCATAGCATGAAAACTGTCAAAGTTATTCACAACCATATCGGAACCTCAAATTACCGCGTTTTTAAACCTGGGAAAATAATTCTACCGATTTATCCAATTGGCCGTTTTCTAAAAATACATTATGCAATAAATTATATACCAAAACAAATGGCAATTTTAATGCTTTAAAATGGTGCATAAACGACTGTCCTAGCACGAAAACTGCCAAAGTTAATTGCAGCCATATCGGAACCTCAGATTACCGCATTTATTAAACATAGAACAATAATTCTACCGATCTATCAAATTCACCAATTAGTAAAAACACACATTATGCTACAAATTATATACCATATTAAAGTGCAATCATAATGCTTTAAAATGAAGCATAAATGACTGTCAAAGCATGAAAACTGTCAATGTTATTTGCAACCTTATCGGAACCTCAAATTACCGCCTTTTTAAAGCTGTGAAAATAATTCTACCGATCTATCCAATTGGCAATTTTCTAAAAATATATTATGCAATAAATTATATACCAAAACAAATGGCAACTATAATGCAATAAAAAGATATATAAACGACTGTTATAACATGAAAACTATAAAAGTTATTTGCAACCATATCGGAGCCTATAATTCTACCGATTTATCAAATTGACCAATTTGTAAAAACACACATTATGCTACAATTATATACCATATTAAAGTGCAATCATAATGCTTTAAAATGATGCATAAATGACTTTCATAGCATGAAAACTGTCAATGTTATTTGCAACCATATCGGAACCTCAAATTACCGCCTTTTTAAAGCTGTGAAAATAATTCTACCGATCTATCCAATTAGCAATTTTCTAAAAATATATTATGCAATAAATTATGTACCAAAACAAATGGCAACTATAATGCAATAAAAAGATATATAAACGACTGTTATAACATGAAAACTATAAAAGTTATTTGCAACCATATTGGGGCCTTAAATTACCGCATTTTTAAACCTGTACCAATAAATATACCGATCTATCCAATTTTTGTAAAAATTCATTATGCCACAAATTATACACAAAAACAAAGTGCAACTGTAATGCTTTAAAATGATGCATAAATGACTGTCATAGCATGAAAACTGTCAAAGTTATTCACAACCATATCGGAACCTCAAATTACCGCGTTTTTAAACCTGGGAAAATAATTCTACCGATTTATCCAATTGGCCGTTTTCTAAAAATACATTATGCAATAAATTATATACCAAAACAAATGGCAATTTTAATGCTTTAAAATGGTGCATAAACGACTGTCCTAGCACGAAAACTGCCAAAGTTAATTGCAGCCATATCGGAACCTCAGATTACCGCATTTATTAAACATAGAACAATAATTCTACCGATCTATCAAATTCACCAATTAGTAAAAACACACATTATGCTACAAATTATATACCATATTAAAGTGCAATCATAATGCTTTAAAATGAAGCATAAATGACTGTCAAAGCATGAAAACTGTCAATGTTATTTGCAACCTTATCGGAACCTCAAATTACCGCCTTTTTAAAGCTGTGAAAATAATTCTACCGATCTATCCAATTGGCAATTTTCTAAAAATATATTATGCAATAAATTATATACCAAAACAAATGGCAACTATAATGCAATAAAAAGATATATAAACGACTGTTATAACATGAAAACTATAAAAGATATTTGCATCCATATCGGAGCCTTGAATTACCGCATTTTTAAACCTGTACCAATAAATATGCCGATCTATCCAATTTTTGTAAAAATTCATTATGCCACAAATTATACACAAAAACAAAGTGCAACTGTAATGCTTTAAAATGATGCATAAACTATTGCCCTAGCATGAAAACTGTCAAAGTTATTCACAACCATATTGGAACCTCAAATTACTTCGTTTTTAAACCTGGGAAAATAATTCTACCGATTTATCCAATTGGCCGTTTTCTAAAAATACATTATGCAATAAATTATATACCAAAACAAATGGCAATTTTAATGCTTTAAAATGGTGCATAAACGACTGTCCTAGCACGAAAACTGCCAAAGTTAATTGCAGCCATATCGGAACCTCAGATTACCGCGTCTATTAAACATAGAACAATAATTCTACCGATCTATCAAATTCACCAATTAGTAAGAACACACATTATGCTACAAATTATATACCATATTAAAGTGCAATCATAATGCTTTAAAATGAAGCATAAATCATGTCATAGCATGAAAACTGTCAATGTTATTTGCAACCATATCGGAACCTCAAATTACCGCCTTTTTAAAGCTGTGAAAATAATTCTACCGATCTATCCAATTGGCCATTTTCTAAAAATATATTATGCAATAAATTATATACCAAAACAAATGGCAACTATAATGCAATAAAAAGATATATAAACGACTGTTATAACATGAAAACTATAAAAGTTATTTGCAACCATATCGGAGCCTTGAATTACCGCATTTTTAAACCTGTACCAATAAATATACCGATCTATCCAACTTTTGTAAAAATTCATTATGCCACAAATTATCGCGTTTTTAAACATAGAACAATAATTCTACCGATCCATCAAATTGACCATTTTTTAGACGAACACATTATGATACAAATGATATACCAAATTAAAGTGCAATCATAATGCTCTAAACTGATGCATAAATGACTGTCATAGCATGTAAACTGTCAAAGTTATTCACAACCATATCGGAACCTCAAATTACCGCTTTTTTAAACCTGGGAAAATAATTCTACCGATCTATCCAATAGGCCATTTTCTTAAAATACATTATGCAATAAATTATATACCAAAACAAATGGCAATTTTAATGCTTTAAAATGGTGCATAAACGACTGTCCTAGCACGAAAACTGCCAAAGTTAATTGCAACCATATCGGAACCTCAGATTACTGCTTTTATTAAACATAGAACAATAATTCTACCGATCTATCAAATTGACCAATTTGTAAAAACACACATTATGCTACAATTATATACCATATTAAAGTGCAATCATAATGCTTTAAAATGATGCATAAATGACTGTCATAGCATGAAAACTGTCAATGTTATTTGCAACCATATCGGAACCTCAAATTACCGCCTTTTTAAAGCTGTGAAAATAATTCTACCGATCTATCCAATTGGCAATTTTCTAAAAATATATTATGCAATAAATTATATACCAAAACAAATGGCAACTATAATGCAATAAAAAGATATATAAACGACTGTTATAACATGAAAACTATAAAAGTTATTTGCAACCATATCGGAGCCTTAAATTACCGCATTTTTGAACCTGTACCAATAAATATACCGATCTATCCAGTTTTTGAAAAAATTCATTATGCCACAAATTATACACCAAAATAAAGTGCAACTGTAATGCTTTAAAATGATGCGTAAACTAATGCCCTAGCATGAAAACTGTCAAAGTTATTTGCAACCATATCGGAACCTCAAATTACCGCGTTTTTAAACATAGAACAATAATTCTACCGATCCATCAAATTGACCATTTTTTAGACGAACACATTATGCCACAAATGATATACCAAATTAAAGTGCAATCATAATGCTCTAAACTGATGCATAAATGACTGTCATAGCATGAAAGCTGTCAAAGTAATTCACAACCATATCGGAACCTCAAATTACCGCCTTTTTAAACCTGGGAAAATAATTCTATCGATCTATCCAATTGGCCATCTTCTAAAAATGCATTATGCAATAAATTATATACCAAAACAAATGGCAACTAAAATGCAATAAAAAGATGTATAAACGACTGTTATAACATGAAAACTATAAAAGATATTTGAAACCATATCGGGGTCTTAAATTACCGCATTTTTAAACCTGTACCAATAAATATACCGATCTATCCAATTTTTGTAAAAATTCATTATGCCACAAATTATACACAAAAACAAAGTGCAACTGTAATGCTTTAAAATGATGCATAGATGACTGTCATAGCATGAAAACTGTCAAAGTTATTCACAACCATATCGGAACCTCAAATTACCGCGTTTTTAAACCTGGGAAAATAATTCTACCGATTTATCCAATTGGAAGTTTTCTAAAAATACATTATGCAACAAATTATATACCAAAACAAATGGCAATTTTAATGCTTTAAAATGGTGCATAAGCGACTGTCCTAGCACGAAAACTGCCAAAGTTAATTGCAGCCATATCGGAACCTCAGATTACCGCGTTTGTTAAACATAGAACAATAATTCTACCGATCTATCAAATTAACCAATTAGTAAAAACACACATTATGCTACAAATTATATACCATATTAAAGTGCAATCATAATGCTTTAAAATGAAGCATAAATGACTGTCATAGCATGAAAACTGTCAATGTTATTTCCAACCATATCGGAACCTCAAATGACCGCCTTTTTAAAGCTGTGAAAATAATTCTACCGATCCTTCAAATTGACCATTTTTTAGACGAACACATAGTGCCACAAATGATATACCAAATTAAAGTGCAATCATAATGCTCTAAACTGATGCATAAATGACTGTCATAGCATGAAAACTGTCAAAGTTATTCACAACCATATCGGAACCTCAAATTACCGCCTTTTTAAACCTGGGAAAATAATTCTACCGATCTATCCAATTGGCCATTTTCTTAAAATACATTATGCGATAAATTATATACCAAAAGAACCGCATTTTTAAACCTGTACCAATAAATATACCGATCTATCCAATTTTTGTAAAAATTCATTATGCCACAAAATATACACAAAAACAAAGTGCAACTGTAATGCTTTAAAATGATGCATAAATGACTGTCATAGCATGAAAACTGTCAAAGTTATTCACAACCATATCGGAACTTCAAATTACCGCGTTTTTAAACCTGGGAAAATAATTCTATCGATCTATCCAATTGGCCATCTTCTAAAAATACATTATGCAATAAATTATATACCAAAACAAATGGCAATTTTAATGCTTTAAAATGGTGCATAAACGACTGTCCTAGCACGAAAACTGCCAAAGTTAATTGCAACCATATCGGAACCTCAGATTACTCCTTTTATTAAACATAGAACAATAATTCTACCGATCTATCAAATTGACCAATTTGTAAAAACACACATTATGCTACAATTATATACCATATTAAAGTGCAATCATAATGCTTTAAAATGATGCATAAATGACTGTCATAGCATGAAAACTGTCAATGTTATTTGCAACCATATCGGAACCTCAAATTACCGCCTTTTTAAAGCTGTGAAAATAATTCTACCGATCTATCCAATTGGCAATTTTTAAAAATATATTATGCAATAAATTATATACCAAAACAAATGGCAACTATAATGCAATAAAAAGATATATAAACGACTGTTATAACATGAAAACTATAAAAGTTATTTGCAACCATATCGGAGCCTTGAATTACCGCATTTTTAAACCTGTACCAATAAATATACCGATCTATCCAACTTTTGTAAAAATTCATTATGCCACAAATTATACACCAAAATAAAGTGCAACTGTAATGCTTTAAAATGATGCATAAACTATTGCCCTAGCATGAAAACTGTCAAAGTTATTTGCAACCATATCGGAACCTCAAATTACCGCGTTTTTAAACATAGAACAATAATTCTACCGATCCTTCAAATTGACCATTTTTTAGACGAACACACTGTGCCACAAATGATATACCAAATTAAAGAGCAATGCTTAATGCTTTAAAATGATGCATAAATGACTGTCATAGCATGAAAACTGTCAAAGTTATTCACAACCATATCGGAACCTCAAATTACCGCCTTTTTAAACCTGGGAAAATAATTCTATCGATCTATCCAATTGGCCATCTTCTAAAAATACATTATGCAATAAATTATATACCAAAACAAATGGCAACTAAAATGCAATAAAAAGATGTATAAACGACTGTTATAACATGAAAACTATAAAAGTTATTTGCAACCATATCGGGGCCTTAAATTACCGCATTTTTAAACCTGTACCAATAAATATACCGATCTATCCAACTTTTGTAAAAATTCATTATGCCACAAATTATACACAAAAACAAAGTGCAACTGTAATGCTTTAAAATGATGCATAAATGACTGTCATAGCATGAAAACTGTCAAAGTTATTCACAACCATATCGGAACCTCAAATTACCGCGTTTTTAAACCTGGGAAAATAATTCTACCGATTTATCCAATTGGCCGTTTTCTAAAAATACATTATGCAATAAATTATATACCAAACAAATGGCAATTTTAATGCTTTAAAATGGTGCATAAACGACTGTCCTAGCACGAAAACTGCCAAAGTTAATTGCAGCCATATCGGAACCTCAGATTACCGCGTTTATTAAACATAGAACAATAATTCTACCGATCTATCAAATTCACCAATTAGTAAAAACACACATTATGCTACAAATTATATACCATATTAAAGTGCAATCATAATGCTTTAAAATGAAGCTTAAATCATGTCATAGCATGAAAACTGTCAATGTTATTTGCAACCATATCGGAACCTCAAATTACCGCGTTTTTAAAGCTGTGAAAATAATTCTACCGATCTATCCAATTGGCAATTTTCTAACAATATATTATGCAATAAATTATATACCAAAACAAATGGCAACTATAATGCAATAAAAAGATATATAAACGACTGTTATAACATGAAAACTATAAAAGTTATTTGCAACCATATCGGAGCCTTGAATTACCGCATTTTTAAACCTGTACCAATAAATATACCGATCTATCCAACTTTTGTAAAAATTCATTATGCCACAAATTATACACCAAAATAAAGTGCAACTGTAATGCTTTAAAATGATGCATAAACTATTGCCCTAGCATGAAAACTGTCAAAGTTATTTGCAACCATATCGGAACCTCAATTTACCGCGTTTTTAAACATAGAACAATAATTCTACCGATCCATCAAATTGACCATTTTTTAGACGAACACATTATGCCACAAATGATATACCAAATTAAAGTGCAATCATAATGCTCTAAACTGATGCATAAATGACTGTCATAGCATGAAAACTGTCAAAGTTATTCACAACCATATCGGAACCTCAAATTACCGCCTTTTTAAACCTGGGAAAATAATTCTACCGATCTATCCAATTGGCCATTTTCTAAAAATACATTATGCAATAAATTATATACCAAAACAAATGGCAATTTTAATGCTTTAAAATGGTGCATAAACGACTGTCCTAGCACGAAAACTGCCAAAGTTAATTGCAACCATATCGGAACCTCAGATTACTGCTTTTATTAAACATAGAACAATAATTCTACCGATCTATCAAATTGACCAATTTGTAAAAACACACATTATGCTACAAATTATATACCATATTAAAGTGCAATCATAATGCTTTAAAATGATGCATAAATGACTGTCATAGCATGAAAACTGACAATGTTATTTGCAACCATATCGGAACCTCAAATTACCGCCTTTTTAAAGCAGTGAAAATAATTCTACCGATCTATCCAATTGGCAATTTTCTAAAAATATATTATGAAATAAATTATATACCAAAACAAATGGCAACTATAATGCAATAAAAAGATATATAAACGACTGTTATAACATGAAAACTATAAAAGTTATTTGCAACCATATCGGGGCCTTGAATTACCGCATTTTTAAACCTGTACCAATAAATATACCGATCTATCCAACTTTTGTAAAAATTCATTATGCCACAAATTATACACCAATATAAAGTGCAACTGTAATGCTTTAAAATGATGCATAAACTATTGCCCTAGCATGAAAACTGTCAAAGTTATTTGCAACCATATCGGAACCTCAAATTACCGCGTTTTTAAACATAGAACAATAATTCTACCGATCCTTCAAATTGACCATTTTTTAGACGTACACATTGTGCCACAAATGATATACCAAATTAAAGTGCAATCATAATGCTTTAAAATGATGCATAAATGACTGTCATAGCATGAAAACTGTCAAAACCTCAAATTACCGCCTTGTTAAACCTGGGAAAATAATTCTACCGATCTATCCAATTGGCCATTTTCTAAAAATACATTATGCAATAAATTATATACCAAAACAAATGGCAATTTTAATGCTTTAAAATGGTGCATAAACGACTGTCCTAGCACCGATCCATCAAATTGACCATTTTTTAGACGAACACATTATGCCACAAATGATATACCAAATTAAAGTGCAATCATAATGCTCTAAACTGATGCATAAATGACTGTCATAGCATGAAAACTGTCAAAGTTATTCACAACCATATCGGAACCTCAAATTACCGCCTTTTTAAACCTGGGAAAATAATTCTACCGATCTATCCAATTGGCCATTTTCTAAAAATACATTATGCAATAAATTATATACCAAAACAAATGGCAATTTTAATGCTTTAAAATGGTGCATAAACGACTGTCCTAGCACGAAAACTGCCAAAGTTAATTGCAACCATATCGGAACCTCAGATTACTGCTTTTATTAAACATAGAACAATAATTCTACCGATCTATCAAATTGACCAATTTGTAAAAACACACATTATGCTACAAATTATATACCATATTAAAGTGCAATCATAATGCTTTAAAATGATGCATAAATGACTGTCATAGCATGAAAACTGACAATGTTATTTGCAACCATATCGGAACCTCAAATTACCGCCTTTTTAAAGCAGTGAAAATAATTCTACCGATCTATCCAATTGGCAATTTTCTAAAAATATATTATGAAATAAATTATATACCAAAACAAATGGCAACTATAATGCAATAAAAAGATATATAAACGACTGTTATAACATGAAAACTATAAAAGTTATTTGCAACCATATCGGGGCCTTGAATTACCGCATTTTTAAACCTGTACCAATAAATATACCGATCTATCCAACTTTTGTAAAAATTCATTATGCCACAAATTATACACCAAAATAAAGTGCAACTGTAATGCTTTAAAATGATGCATAAACTATTGCCCTAGCATGAAAACTGTCAAAGTTATTTGCAACCATATCGGAACCTCAAATTACCGCGTTTTTAAACATAGAACAATAATTCTACCGATCCTTCAAATTGACCATTTTTTAGACGTACACATTGTGCCACAAATGATATACCAAATTAAAGTGCAATCATAATGCTTTAAAATGATGCATAAATGACTGTCATAGCATGAAAACTGTCAAAGTTATTTGCAACCATATCGGAACCTCAAATTACCGCCTTTTTAAACCTGGGAAAATAATTCTACCGATCTATCCAATTGGCCATTTTCTAAAAATACATTATGCAATAAATTATATACCAAAACAAATGGCAATTTTAATGCTTTAAAATGGTGCATAAACGACTGTCCTAGCACGAAAACTGCCAAAGTTAATTGCAACCATATCGGAACCTCAGATTACTGCTTTTATTAAACATAGAACAATAATTCTACCGATCTATCAAATTGACCAATTTGTAAAAACACACATTATGCTACAAATTATATACCATATTAAAGTGCAATCATAATGCTTTAAAATGATGCATAAATGACTGTCATAGCATGAAAACTGTCAATGTTATTTGCAACCATATCGGAACCTCAAATTACCGCCTTTTTAAAGCTGTGAAAATAATTCTACCGATCTATCCAATTGGCAATTTTCTAAAAATATAATATGCAATAAATTATATACCAAAACAAATGGCAACTAAAATGCAATAAAAAGATGTATAAACGACTGTTATAACATGAAAACTATAAAAGTTATTTGCAACCATATCGGGGCCTTAAATTACCGCATTTTTAAACCTGTACCAATAAATATACCGATCTAACCAATTTTTGTAAAAATTCATTATGCCACAAATTATACACAAAAACAAAGTGCAACTGTAATGCTTTAAAATGATGCATAAGCTATTGCCCTAGCATGAAAACTGTCAAAGTTATTTGCAACCATATCGGAACCTCAAATTACCGCGTTTTTAAACATAGAACAATAATTCTACCGATCCTTCAAATTGACCATTTTTTAGACGAACACATTGTGCCACAAATGATATACCAAATTAAAGTGCAATCATAATGCTTTAAAATGATGCATAAATGACTGGCAGAGCATGAAAACTGTCAAAGTTATTCACAACCATATCGGAACCTCAAATTACCGCCTTTTTAAACCTGGGAAAATAATTCTACCGATCTATCCAATTGGCCATTTTCTAAAAATACATTATGCAATAAATTATATACCAAAACAAATGGCAATTTTAATGCTTTAAAATGGTGCATAAACGACTGTCCTAGCACGAAAACTGCCAAAGTTAATTGCAGCCATATCGGATCCTCAGATTACCGCGTTTATTAAACATAGAACAATAATTCTACCGATCTATCAAATTCACCAATTAGTAAAAACACACATTATGCTACAAATTATATACCATATTAAAGTGCAATCATAATGCTTTAAAATGATGCATAAATGACTGTCATAGCATGAAAACTGTCAATGTTATTTGCAAGCATATCGGAACCTCAAATTACCGCCTTTTTAAAGCTGTGAAAATAATTCTACCGATCTATCCAATTGGCAATTTTCTAAAAATATATTATGCAATAAATTATATACCAAAACAAATGGCAACTATAATGCAATAAAAAGATATATAAACGACTGTTATAACATGAAAACTATAAAAGTTATTTGCAACCATATCGGAGCCTTGAATTACCGCATTTTTAAACCTGTACCAATAAATATACCGATCTATCCAACTTTTGTAAAAATTCATTATGCCACAAATTATACACCAAAATAAAGCGCAACTGTAATGCTTTAAAATGATGCATAAACTATTGCCCTAGCATGAGAACTGTCAAAGTTATTTGCAACCATATCGGAACCTCAAATTACCGCGTTTTTAAACCTGGGAAAATAATTCTACCGATTTATCCAATTGGCCGTTTTCTAAAAATACATTATGCAATAAATTATATACCAAAACAAATGGCAATTTTAATGCTTTAAAATGGTGCATAAACGACTGTCCTAGCACGAAAACTGCCAAAGTTAATTGCAGCCATATCGGAACCTCAGATTACCGCGTTTATTAAACATAGAACAATAATTCTACCGATCTATCAAATTCACCAATTAGTAAAAACACACATTATGCTACAAATTATATACCATATTAAAGTGCAATCATAATGCTTTAAAATGAAGCATAAATGACTGTCATAGCATGAAAACTGTCAATGTTATTTGCAACCATATCGGAACCTCAAATTACCGCCTTTTTAAAGCTGTGAAAATGATTCTACCGATCTATCCAATTGGCAATTTTCTAAAAATATATTATGCAATAAATTATATACCAAAACAAATGGCAACTATAATGCAATAAAAAGATATATAAACGACTGTTATAACATGAAAACTATAAAAGTTATTTGCAACCATATCGGAGCCTTGAATTACTGCATTTTTAAACCTGTACCAATAAATATACCGATCTATCCAACTTTTGTAAAAATTCATTATGCCACAAATTATACACCAAAATAAAGTGCAACTGTAATGCTTTAAAATGATGCATAAGCTATTGCCCTAGTATGAAAACTGTCAAAGTTATTTGCAACCATATCGGAACCTCAAATTACCGCGTTTTTAAACATAGAACAATTATTCTACCGATCCTTCAAATTGACCATTTTTTAGACGAACACATTGTGCCACAAATGATACACCAAATTAAAGTGCAATCATAATGCTTTAAAATGATGCATAAATGACTGTCATAGCACGAAAACTGTCAAAGTTATTTGCAACCATATCGGAACCTCAAATTACCGCCTTTTTAAAGCTGTGAAAATAATTCTACCGATCTATCCAATTGGCCATTTTCTAAAAATACATTATGCAATAAATTATATACCAAAACAAATGGCAATTTTAATGCTTTAAAATGGTGCATAAACGACTGTCCTAGCACGAAAACTGCCAAAGTCAATTGCAACCATATCGGAACCTCAAATTACCGCCTTTTTAAAGCTGTGAAAATAATTCTACCGATCTATCCAATTGGCAATTTTCTAAAAATATATTATGCAATAAATTATATACCAAAACAAATGGCAACTATAATGCAATAAAAAGATATATAAACGACTGTTATAACATGAAAACTATAAAAGTTATTTGCAACCATATCGGAGCCTTGAATTACCGCATTTTTAAACCTGTACCAATAAATATACCGATCTATCCAACTTTTGTAAAAATTCATTATGCCACAAATTATACACCAAACCTCAAATTACCGCCTTTTTAAAGCTGTGAAAATAATTCTACCGATCTATCCAATTGGCAATTTTCTAAAAATATATTATGCAATAAATTATATACCAAAACAAATGGCAACTATAATGCAATAAAAAGATATATAAACGACTGTTATAACATGAAAACTATAAAAGTTATTTGCAACCATATCGGAGCCTTGAATTACCGCATTTTTAAACCTGTACCAATAAATATACCGATCTAACCAATTTTTGTAAAAATTCATTATGCCACAAATTATACACAAAAACAAAGTGCAACTGTAATGCTTTAAAATGATGCATAAGCTATTGCCCTAGCATGAAAACTGTCAAAGTTATTTGCAACCATATCGGAACCTCAAATTACCGCGTTTTTAAACATAGAACAATAATTCTACCGATCCTTCAAATTGACCATTTTTTAGACGAACACATTGTGCCACAAATGATATACCAAATTAAAGTGCAATCATAATGCTTTAAAATGATGCATAAATGACTGGCAGAGCATGAAAACTGTCAAAGTTATTCACAACCATATCGGAACCTCAAATTACCGCCTTTTTAAACCTGGGAAAATAATTCTACCGATCTATCCAATTGGCCATTTTCTAAAAATACATTATGCAATAAATTATATACCAAAACAAATGGCAATTTTAATGCTTTAAAATGGTGCATAAACGACTGTCCTAGCACGAAAACTGCCAAAGTTAATTGCAGCCATATCGGAACCTCAGATTACCGCGTTTATTAAACATAGAACAATAATTCTACCGATCTATCAAATTCACCAATTAGTAAAAACACACATTATGCTACAAATTATATACCATATTAAAGTGCAATCATAATGCTTTAAAATGATGCATAAATGACTGTCATAGCATGAAAACTGTCAATGTATATCGGAACCTCAAATTACCGCCTTTTTAAAGCTGTGAAAATAATTCTACCGATCTATCCAATTGGCAATTTTCTAAAAATATATTATGCAATAAATTATATACCAAAACAAATGGCAACTATAATGCAATAAAAAGATATATAAACGACTGTTATAACATGAAAACTATAAAAGTTATTTGCAACCATATCGGAGCCTTGAATTACCGCATTTTTAAACCTGTACCAATAAATATACCGATCTATCCAACTTTTGTAAAAATTCATTATGCCACAAATTATACACCAAAATAAAGCGCAACTGTAATGCTTTAAAATGATGCATAAACTATTGCCCTAGCATGAGAACTGTCAAAGTTATTTGCAACCATATCGGAACCTCAAATTACCGCGTTTTTAAACCTGGGAAAATAATTCTACCGATTTATCCAATTGGCCGTTTTCTAAAAATACATTATGCAATAAATTATATACCAAAACAAATGGCAATTTTAATGCTTTAAAATGGTGCATAAACGACTGTCCTAGCACGAAAACTGCCAAAGTTAATTGCAGCCATATCGGAACCTCAGATTACCGCGTTTATTAAACATAGAACAATAATTCTACCGATCTATCAAATTCACCAATTAGTAAAAACACACATTATGCTACAAATTATATACCATATTAAAGTGCAATCATAATGCTTTAAAATGAAGCATAAATGACTGTCATAGCATGAAAACTGTCAATGTTATTTGCAACCATATCGGAACCTCAAATTACCGCCTTTTTAAAGCTGTGAAAATGATTCTACCGATCTTTCCAATTGGCAATTTTCTAAAAATATATTATGCAATAAATTATATACCAAAACAAATGGCAACTATAATGCAATAAAAAGATATATAAACGACTGTTATAACATGAAAACTATAAAAGTTATTTGCAACCATATCGGAGCCTTGAATTACCGCATTTTTAAACCTGTACCAATAAATATACCGATCTATCCAACTTTTGTAAAAATTCATTATGCCACAAATTATACACCAAAATAAAGTGCAACTGTAATGCTTTAAAATGATGCATAAGCTATTGCCCTAGTATGAAAACTGTCAAAGTTATTTGCAACCATATCGGAACCTCAAATTACCGCGTTTTTAAACATAGAACAATAATTCTACCGATCCTTCAAATTGACCATTTTTTAGACGAACACATTGTGCCACAAATGATACACCAAATTAAAGTGCAATCATAATGCTTTAAAATGATGCATAAATGACTGTCATAGCACGAAAACTGTCAAAGTTATTTGCAACCATATCGGAACCTCAAATTACCGCCTTTTTAAAGCTGTGAAAATAATTCTACCATTCTATCCAATTGGCCATTTTCTAAAAATACATTATGCAATAAATTATATACCAAAACAAATGGCAATTTTAATGCTTTAAAATGGTGCATAAACGACTGTCCTAGCACGAAAACTGCCAAAGTCAATTGCAACCATATCGGAACCTCAAATTACCGCCTTTTTAAAGCTGTGAAAATAATTCTACCGATCTATCCAATTGGCAATTTTCTAAAAATATATTATGCAATAAATTATATACCAAAACAAATGGCAACTATAATGCAATAAAAAGATATATAAACGACTGTTATAACATGAAAACTATAAAAGTTATTTGCAACCATATCGGAGCCTTGAATTACCGCATTTTTAAACCTGTACCAATAAATATACCGATCTATCCAACTTTTGTAAAAATTCATTATGCCACAAATTATACACCAAAATAAAGTGCAACTTTAATGCTTTAAAATGATGCATAAACTATTGCCCTAGCATGAAAACTGTCAAAGTTATTTGCAACCATATCGGAACCTCAAATTACCGCGTTTTTAAACATAGAACAATAATTCTACCGATCCTTCAAATTGACCATTTTTTAGACGAACACATTGTGCCACAAATGATATACCAAATTAAAGTGCAATCATAATGCTTTAAAATGATGCATAAATGACTGTCATAGCATGAAAACTGTCAAAGTTATTCACAACCATATCGGAACCTCAAATTACCGCCTTTTTAAACCTGGGAAAATAATTCTATCGATCTATCCAATTGGCCATCTTCTAAAAATACATTATGCAATAAATTATATACCAAAACAACTGGCAACTAAAATGCAATAAAAAGATGTATAAACGACTGTTATAACATGAAAACTATAAAAGTTATTTGCAACCATATCGGGGCCTTAAATTACCGCATTTTTAAACCTGTACCAATAAATATACCGATCTATCCAATTTTTGTAAAAATTCATTATGCCACAAAATATACACAAAAACAAAGTGCAACTGTAATGCTTTAAAATGATGCATAAATGACTGTCATAGCATGAAAACTGTCAAAGTTATTCACAACCATATCGGAACCTCAAATTACCGCATTTTTAAACCTGGGAAAATAATTCTACCGATTTATCCAATTGGCCGTTTTCTAAAAATACATTATGCAATAAATTATATACCAAAACAAATGGCAATTTTAATGCTTTAAAATGGTGCATAAACGACTGTCCTAGCACGAAAACTGCCAAAGTTAATTGCAAACATATCGGAACCTCAGATTACTGCTTTTATTAAACATAGAACAATAATTCTACCGATCTATCAAATTGACCAATTTGTAAAAACACACATTATGCTACAAATTATATACCATATTAAAGTGCAATCATAATGCTTTAAAATGATGCATAAATGACTGTCATAGCATGAAAACTGTCAAAGTAATTCACAACCATGTCGGAACCTCAAATTACCGCCTTTTTAAACCTGGGAAAATAATTCTATCGATCTATCCAATTGGCCATCTTCTGAAAATACATTATGCAATAAATTATATACCAAAACAAATGGCAACTAAAATGCAATAAAAATATGTATAACATGACAACTATAAAAGTTATTTGCAACCATATCGGGGCCTTAAATTACCGCATTTTTAAACCTGTACCAATAAATATTCCGATCTATCCAATTTTTGTAAAAATTCATTATGCCACACGAAAACTGCCAAAGCTAATTGCAGCCATATCGGAACCTCAGATTACCGCGTTTATTAAACATAGAACAATAATTCTACCGATCTATCAAATTCACCAATTAGTAAAAACACACATTATGCTACAAATTATATACCATATTAAAGTGCAATCATAATGCTTTAAAATGAAGCATAAATGACTGTCATAGCTTGAAAACTGTCAATGTTATTTGCAACCATATCGGAACCTCAAATTACGGCCTTTTTAAAGCTGTGAAAATAATTCTACCGATCTATCCAATTGGCAATTTTCTAAAAATATATTATGCAATAAATTATATACCAAAACAAATGGCAACTATAATGCAATAAAAAGATATATAAACGACTGTTATAACATGAAAACTATAAAAGTTATTTGCAACCATATCGGAGCCTTGAATTACCGCATTTTTAAACCTGTACCAATAAATATACCGATCTATCCAACTTTTGTAAAAATTCATTATGCCACAAATTATACACCAAAATAAAGTGCAACTGTAATGCTTTAAAATGATGCATAAACTATTGCCCTAGCATGAAAACTGTCAAAGTTATTTGCAACCATATCGGAACCTCAAATTACCGCGTTTTTAAACATAGAACAATAATTCTACCGATCCATCAAATTGACCATTTTTTAGACGAACACATTGTACCACAAATGATATACCAAATTAAAGTGCAATCATAATGCTTTAAAATGATGCATAAATGACTGTCATAGCATGAAAATTGTCAAAGTTATTCACAACCATATCGGAACCTCAAATTACCGCCTTTATAAACCTGGGAAAATAATTCTACCGATCTATCCAATTGGCCATTTTCTGAAAATACATTATGCAATAAATTATATACAAAAAACAGATGGCAATTTTAATGCTTTAAAATGGTGCATAAACGACTGTCCTAGCACGAAAACTGCCAAAGTTAATTGCAACCATATCGGAACCTCAGATTACTGCGTTTATTAAACATAGAACAATAATTCTACCGATCTATCAAATTGACCAATTTGTAAAAATACACATTATGCTACAAATGATATACCATATTAAAGTGCAATCATAATGCTTTAAAATGATGCATAAATGACTGTCATAGCATGAAAACTGTCAATGTTATTTGCAACCATATTGGAACCTCAAATTACCGCCTTTTTAAAGCTGTGAAAATAATTCTACCGATCTATCCAATTGGCAATTTTCTAAAAATATATTATGCAGTAAATTATATACCAAAACAAATGGCAACTATAATGCAATAAAAAGATATATAAACGACTGTTATAACATGAAAACTATAAAAGTTATTTGCAACCATATTCCTTGAATTACCGCATTTTTGAACCTGTACCAATAAATATACCGATCTATCCAACTTTTGCAAAAATGCATTATGCCACAAATTATACACCAAAATAAAGTGCAACTGTAATGCTTTAAAATGATGCATAAACTATTGCCCTAGCATGAAAACTGTCAAAGTTATTTGCAACCATATCGGAACCTCAAATTACCGCGTTTTTAAACATAGAACAATAATTCTACCGATCCATCAAATTGACCATTTTTTAGACGAACACATTGTGCCACAAATGATATACCAAATTAAAGTGCAATCATAATGCTTTAAAATGATGCATAAATGACTGTCATAGCATGAAAACTGTCAAAGTTATTCACAACCATATCGGAACCTCAACTTACCGCCTTTTTAAACCAGGGAAAATAATTCTACCGATCTATCCAATTGGCCATTTTCTAAAAATACATTATGCAATAAATTATATACCAAAACAAATGGCAATTTTAATGCTTTAAAATGGTGCATAAACGACTGTCCTAGCACGAAAACTGCCAAAGTTAATTGCAACCATATCGGAACCTCAGATTACTGCTTTTATTAAACATAGAACAATAATTCTACCGATCTATCAAATTGACCAATTTGTAAAAACACACATTATGCTACAAATTATATACCATATTAAAGTGCAATCATAATGCTTTAAAATGATGCATAAATGACTGTCATAGCATGAAAACTGTCAATGTTATTTGCAACCATATCGGAACCTCAAATTACCGCCTTTTTAAAGCTGTGAAAATAATTCTACCGATCTATCCAATTGGCAATTTTCTAAAAATATATTATGCAATAAATTATATAACAAAACAAATGGCAACTATAATGCAATAAAAAGATATATAAACGACTGTTATAACATGAAAACTATAAAAGTTATTTGCAACCATATCGGAGCCTTGAATTACCGCATTTTTAAACCTGTACCAATAAATATACCGATCTATCCAACTTTTGTAAAAATTCATTATGCCACAAATTATACACCAAAATAAAGTGCAACTGTAATGCTTTAAAATGATGCATAAACTATTGCCCTAGCATGAAAACTGTCAAAGTTATTTGCAACCATATCGGAACCTCAAATTTCCGCGTTTTTAAACATAGAACAATAATTCTACCGATCCTTCAAATTGACCATTTTTTAGACGAACACATTGTGCCACAAATGATATACCAAATTAAAGTGCAATCATAATGCTTTAAAATGATGCATAAATGACTGTCATAGCATGAAAACTGTCAAAGTTATTCACAACCATATCGGAACCTCAAATTACCGCCTTTTTAAACCTGGGAAAATAATTCTATCGATCTATCCAATTGGCCATCTTCTGAAAATACATTATGCAATAAATTATATACCAAAACAAATGGCAACTAAAATGCAATAAAAGATGTATAAACGACTGTTATAACATGAAAACTATAAAAGTTATTTGCAACCAATTCTACCGATCCATCAAATTGACCATTTTTTAGACGAACACATTATGCCACAAATGATATACCAAATTAAAGTGCAATCATAATGCTCTAAACTGATGCATAAATGACTGTCATAGCATGAAAACTGTCAAAGTAATTAACAACCATATCGGAACCTCAAATTACCGCCTTTTTAAACCTGGGAAAATAATTCTATCGATCTATCCAATTGGCCATCTTCTGAAAATACATTATGCAATAAATTATATACCAAAACAAATGGCAACTAAAATGCAATAAAAAGATGTATAACATGACAACTATAAAAGTTATTTGCAACCATATCGGGGCCTTAAATTACCGCATTTTTAAACCTGTACCAATAAATATACCGATCTATCCAATTTTTGTAAAAATTCATTATGCCACACGAAAACTGCCAAAGTTAATTGCAGCCATATCGGAACCTCAGATTACCGCGTTTATTAAACATAGAACAATAATTCTACCGATCTATCAAATTCACCAATTAGTAAAAACACACATTATGCTACAAATTATATACCATATTAAAGTGCAATCATAATGCTTTAAAATGAAGCATAAATGACTGTCATAGCTTGAAAACTGTCAATGTTATTTGCAACCATATCGGAACCTCAAATTACGGCCTTTTTAAAGCTGTGAAAATAATTCTACCGATCTATCCAATTGGCCATTTTCTAAAAATATATTATGCAATAAATTATATACCAAAACAAATGGCAACTATAATGCAATAAAAAGATATATAAACGACTGTTATAACATGAAAACTATAAAAGTTATTTGCAACCATATCGGAGCCTTGAATTACCGCATTTTTAAACATGTACCAATAAATATACCGATCTATCCAACTTTTGTAAAAATTCATTATGCCACAAATTATACACCAAAATAAAGTGCAACTGTAATGCTTTAAAATGATGCATAAACTATTGCCCTAGCATGAAAACTGTCAAAGTTATTTGCAACCATATCGGAACCTCAAATTACCGCGTTTTTAAACATAGAACAATAATTCTACCGATCCATTCAAATTGACCATTTTTTAGACGAACACATTGTGCCACAAATGATATACCAAATTAAAGTGCAATCATAATGCTTTAAAATGATGCATAAATGACTGTCATAGCATGAAAACTGTCAAAGTTATTCACAACCATATCGGAACCTCAAATTACCGCCTTTATAAACCTGGGAAAATAATTCTACCGATCTATCCAATTGGCCATTTTCTAAAATACATTATGCAATAAATTATATACCAAAACAAATGGCAATTTTAATGCTTTAAAATGGTGCATAAACGACTGTCCTAGCACGAAAACTGCCAAAGTTAATTGCAACCATATCGGAACCTCAGATTACTGCGTTTATTAAACATAGAACAATAATTCTACCGATCTATCAAATTGACCAATTTGTAAAAATACACATTATGCTACAAATGATATACCATATTAAAGTGCAATCATAATGCTTTAAAATGATGCATAAATGACTGTCATAGCATGAAAACTGTCAATGTTATTTGCAACCATATCGGAACCTCAAACTACCGCCTTTTTAAAGCTGTGAAAATAATTCTACCGATCTATCCAATTGGCCATTTTCTAAAAATATATTATGCAATAAGTTATATACCAAAGCAAATGGCAACTATAATGCAATAAAAAGATATATAAACGACTGTTATAACATGAAAACTATAAAAGTTATTTGCAACCATATCGGAGCCTTAAATTACCGCATTTTTGAACCTGTACCAATAAATATACCGATCTATCCAATTTTTGTAAAAATTCATTATGCCACAAATTATACACCAAAATAAAGTGCAACTGTAATGCTTTAAAATGATGCGTAAACTAATTGCCCTAGCATGAAAACTGTCAAAGTTATTTGCAACCATATCGGAACCTCAAATTACCGCGTTTTTAAACATAGAACAATAATTCTACCGATCCATCAAATTGACCATTTTTTAGACGAACACATTATGCCACAAATGATATACCAAATTAAAGTGCAATCATAATGCTCTAAACTGATGCATAAATGACTGTCATAGCATGAAAACTGTCAAAGTAATTCACAACCATATCGGAACCTCAAATTACCGCCTTTTTAAACCTGGGAAAATAATTCTATCGATCTATCCAATTGGCCATCTTCTAAAAATACATTATGCAATAGATTGTATACCAAAACAAATGGCAACTAAAATGCAATAAAAAGATGTATAAACGACTGTTATAACATGAAAACTATAAAAGTTATTTGCAACCATATCGGGGCCTTAAATTACCGCATTTTTAAACCTGTACCAATAAATATACCGATCTATCCAATTTTTGTAAAAATTCATTATGCCACAAATTATACACAAAAACAAAGTGCAACTGTAATGCTTTAAAATGATGCATAAATGACTGTCATAGCATGAAAACTGTCAAAGTTATTCACAACCATATCGGAACCTCAAATTACCGCGTTTTTAAACCTGGGAAAATAATTCTACCGATTTATCCAATTGGCCGTTTTCCAAAAATACATTATGCAATAAATTATATACCAAAGCAAATGGCAATTTTAATGCTTTAAAATGGTGCATAAACGACTGTCCTAGCACGAAAACTGCCAAAGTTAATTGCAGCCATATCGGAACCTCAGATTACCGCGTTTATTAAACATAGAACAATAATTCTACCGATCTATCAAATTCACCAATTAGTAAAAACACACATTATGCTACAAATTATATACCATATTAAAGTGCAATCATAATGCTTTAAAATGAAGCATAAATGACTGTCATAGCATGAAAACTGTCAATGTTATTTGCAACCATATCGGAACCTCAAATTACCGCCTTTTTAAAGCTGTGAAAATAATTCTACCGATCTATCCAATTGGCCATTTTCTAAAAATATATTATGCAATAAATTATATACCAAAACAAATGGCAACTATAATGCAATAAAAAGATATATAAACGACTGTTATAACATGAAAACTATAAAAGTTATTTGCAACCATATCGGAGCCTTGAATTACCGCATTTTTAAACCTGTACCAATAAATATACCGATCTATCCAACTTTTGTAAAAATTCATTATGCCACAAATTATACACCAAAATAAAGTGCAACTGTAATGCTTTAAAATGATGCATAAACTATTGCCCTAGCATGAAAACTGTCAAAGTTATTTGCAGCCATATCGGAACCTCAAATTGCCGCGTTTTTAAACATAGAACAATAATTCTACCGATCCATCAAATTGACCATTTTTTAGACGAACACATTATGCCACAAATGATATACCAAATTAAAGTGCAATCATAATGCTTTAAAATGATGCATAAATGACTGTCATAGCATGTAAACTGTCAAAGTTATTCACAACCATATCGGAACCTCAGATTACTGCTTTTATTAAACATAGAACAATAATTCTACCGATCTATCACATTGACCAATTTGTAAAAACACACATTATTCTACAAATTATATACCATATTAAAGTGCAATCATAATGCTTTAAAATGATGCATAAATGACTGTCATAGCATGAAAACTGTCAAAGTTATTCACAACCATATCGGAACCTCAAATTACCGCCTTTTTAAACCTGGGAAAATAATTCTACCGATCTATCCAATTGGCCATTTTCTAAAAATACATTATGCAATAAAACAAATGGCAATTTTAATGCTTTAAAATGGTGCATAAACGACTGTCCTAGCACGAAAACTGCCAAAGTTAATTGCAGCCATATCGGAACCTCAGATTACCGCGTTTATTAAACATAGAACAATAATTCTACCGATCTATCAAATTCACCAATTAG
Source organism: Lucilia sericata (assembly GCF_015586225.1). Lineage (NCBI taxonomy): Eukaryota > Metazoa > Arthropoda > Insecta > Diptera > Calliphoridae > Lucilia > Lucilia sericata. The sequence continues at coordinate 83,809 of NW_023995292.1, forward strand.
TAAAAACACACATTATGCTACAAATTATATACCATATTAAAGTGCAATCATAATGCTTTAAAATGAAGCATAAATGACTGTCATAGCATGAAAACTGTCAATGTTATTTGCAACCATATCGGAACCTCAAATTACCGCCTTTTTAAAGCTGTGAAAATAATTCTACCGATCTATCCAATTGGCCATTTTCTAAAAATATATTATGCAATAAATTATATACCAAAACAAATGGCAACTATAATGCAATAAAAAGATATATAAACGACTGTTATAACATGAAAACTATAAAAGTTATTTGCAACCATATCGGAGCCTTGAATTACCGCATTTTTAAACCTGTACCAATAAATATACCGATCTATCCAACTTTTGTAAAATTCATTATGCCACAAATTATACACCAAAATAAAGTGCAACTGTAATGCTTTAAAATGATGCATAAACTATTGCCCTAGCATGAAAACTGTCAAAGTTATTTGCAACCATATCGGAACCTCAAATTACCGCGTTTTTAAACATAGAACAATAATTCTACCGATCCTTCAAATTGACCATTTTTTAGACGAACACATTGTGCCACAAATGATATACCAAATTAAAGTGCAATCATAATGCTTTAAAATGATGCATAAATGACTGTCATAGCATGAAAACTGTCAAAGTTATTCACAACCATATCGGAACCTCAAATTACCGCCTTTTTAAACCTGGGAAAATAATTCTACCGATCTATCCAATTGGCCATTTTCTAAAAATACATTATGCAATAAATTATATACCAAAACAAATGGCAATTTTAATGCTTTAAAATGGTGCATAAACGACTGTCCTAGCACGAAAACTGCCAAAGTTAATTGCAACCATATCGGAACCTCAGATTACTGCGTTTATTAAACATAGAACAATAATTCTACCGATCTATCAAATTGACCAATTTTTAAAAATACACATTATGCTACAAATGATATACGATATTAAAGTGCAATCATAATGCTTTAAAATGATGCATAAATGACTGTCATAGCGTGAAAACTGTCAATGTTATTTGCAGCCATATCGGAACCTCAAACTACCGCGTTTTTAAAGCTGTGAAAATAATTCTACCGATCTATCCAATTGGCCATTTTCCAAAAATACATTATGGAATAAGTTATATACCAAAGCAAATGGCAACTATAATGCAATAAAAAGATATATAAACGACTGTTATAACATGAAAACTATAAAAGGTATTTGCAACCATATCGGAGCCTTAAATTACCGCATTTTTGAACCTGTACCAATAAATATACCGATCTATCCAATTTTTGTAAAAATTCATTATGCCACAAATTATACACCAAAATAAAGTGCAACTGTAATGCTTTAAAATGATGCGTAAACTAATGCCCTAGCATGAAAACTGTCAAAGTTATTTGCAACCATATCGGAACCTCAAATTACCGCGTTTTTAAACATAGAACAATAATTCTACCGATCCATCAATTGACCATTTTTTAGACGAACACATTATGCCACAAATGATATACCAAATTAAAGTGCAATCATAATGCTCTAAACTGATGCATAAATGACTGTCATAGCATGAAAACTGTCAAAGTAATTCACAACCATATCGGAACCTCAAATTACCGCCTTTTTAAACCTGGGAAAATAATTCTATCGATCTATCCAATTGGCCATCTTCTAAAAATACATTATGCAATAGATTGTATACCAAAACAAATGGCAACTAAAATGCAATAAAAAGATGTATAAACGACTGTTATAACATGAAAACTATAAAAGTTATTTGCAACCATATCGGGGCCTTAAATTACCGCATTTTTAAACCTGTACCAATAAATATACCGATCTATCCAATTTTTGTAAAAATTCATTATGCCACAAATTATACACAAAAACAAAGTGCAACTGTAATGCTTTAAAATGATGCATAAATGACTGTCATAGCATGAAAACTGTCAAAGTTATTCACAACCATATCGGAACCTCAAATTACCGCGTTTTTAAACCTGGGAAAATAATTCTACCGATTTATCCAATTGGCCGTTTTCCTAAAAATACATTATGCAATAAATTATATACCAAAGCAAATGGCAATTTTAATGCTTTAAAATGGTGCATAAACGACTGTCCTAGCACGAAAACTGCCAAAGTTAATTGCAGCCATATCGGAACCTCAGATTACCGCGTTTATTAAACATAGAACAATAATTCTACCGATCTATCAAATTGCACCAATTAGTAAAAATACACATTATGCTACAAATTATATACCATATTAAAGTGCAATCATAATGCTTTAAAATGAAGCATAAATGACTGTCATAGCATGAAAACTGTCAATGTTATTGCAACCATATCGGAACCTCAAATTACCGCCTTTTTAAAGCTGTGAAAATAATTCTACCGATCTATCCAATTGGCCATTTTCTAAAATATATTATGCAATAAATTATATACCAAAACAAATGGCAACTATAATGCAATAAAAAGATATATAAACGACTGTTATAACATGAAAACTATAAAAGTTATTTGCAACCATATCGGAGCCTTGAATTACCGCATTTTTAAACCTGTACCAATAAATATACCGATCTATCCAACTTTTGTAAAAATTCATTATGCCACAAATTATACACCAAAATAAAGTGCAACTGTAATGCTTTAAAATGATGCATAAACTATTGCCCTAGCATGAAAACTGTCAAAGTTATTTGCAACCATATCGGAACCTCAAATTACCGCGTTTTTAAACATAGAACAATAATTCTACCGATCCTTCAAATTGACCATTTTTTAGACGAACACATTGTGCCACAAATGATATACCAAATTAAAGTGCAATCATAATGCTTTAAAATGATGCATAAATGACTGTCATAGCATGAAAACTGTCAAAGTTATTCACAACCATATCGGAACCTCAAATTACCGCCTTTTTAAACCTGGGAAAATAATTCTATCGATCTATCCAATTGGCCGTCTTCTAAAAATACATTATGCAATAAATTATATACCAAAACAAATGGCAACTAAATGCAATAAAAAGATGTATAAACGACTGTTATAAAATGAAAACTATAAAAGTTATTTGCAACCATATCGGGGCCTTAAATTACCGCATTTTTAAACCTGTACCAATAAATATACCGATCTATCCAATTTTTGTAAGAATTCATTATGCCACAAATTATACACAAAAACAAAGTGCAACTGTAATGCTTTAAAATGATGCATAAATGACTGTCATAGCATGAAAACTGTCAAAGTTATTCACAACCATATCGGAACCTCAATTACCCGCTTTTTAAACCTGGAAAAATAATTCTACCGATCTATTAATTGGCCATTTTCTAAAAATACATTATGCAATAAATTATATACCAAAACAAATGGCAATTTTAATGCTTTAAAATGGTGCATAAACGACTGTCCTAGCACGAAAACTGCCAAAGTTAATTGCAGCCATATCGGAACCTCAGATTACCGCGTTTATTAAACATAGAACAATAATTCTACCGATCCTTCAAATTGACCATTTTTTAGACGAACACATTGTGCCACAAATGATATACCAAATTAAAGTGCAATCATAATGCTTTAAAATGATGCATAAATGACTGTCAAAGTATTCACAACCATATCGGAACCTCAAATTACCGCCTTTTTAAACCTGGGAAAATAATTCTACCGATCTATCCAATTGGCCATTTTCTAATAATACATTATGCAATAAATTATATACCAAAACAAATGCTTTAAAATGGTGCATAAACGACTGTCCTAGCACGAAAACTGCCAAAGTTAATTGCAAACATATCGGAACCTCAGATTACGGCGTATATAAACATAGAACAATAATTCTACCGATCTATTAAATTGACCAATTTGTAAAAATACACATTATGCTACAAATGATATACCATATTAAAGTGCAATCATAATGCTTTAAAATGATGCATAAATGACTGTCATAGCGTGAAAACTGTCAATGTTATTTGCAGCCATATCGGAACCTCAAACTACCGCGTTTTTAAAGCTGTGAAAATAATTCTACCGATCTATCCAATTGGCCATTTTCCAAAAATATATTATGGAATAAGTTATATACCAAAGCAAATGGCAACTATAATGCAATAAAAAGATATATAAACGACTGTTATAACATGAAAACTATAAAAGGTTATTTGCAACCATATCGGAGCCTTAAATTACCGCATTTTTGAACCTGTACCAATAAATATACCGATCTATCCAATTTTTGTAAAAATTCATTATGCCACAAATTATACACCAAAATAAAGTGCAACTGTAATGCTTTAAAATGATGCGTAAACTAATGCCCTAGCATGAAAACTGTCAAAGTTATTTGCAACCATATCGGAACCTCAAATTACCGCGTTTTTAAACATAGAACAATAATTCTACCGATCCATCAAATTGACCATTTTTTAGACGAACACATTATGCCACAAATGATATACCAAATTAAAGTGCAATCATAATGCTCTAAACTGATGCATAAATGACTGTCATAGCATGAAAACTGTCAAAGTTATTCACAACCATATCGGAACCTCAAATTACCGCCTTTTTAAACCTGGGAAAATAATTCTACCGATCTATCCAATTGGCCATTTTCTAAAATACATTATGCAATAAATTATATACCAAAACAAATGGCAATTTTAATGCTTTAAAATGGTGCATAAACGACTGTCCTAGCACGAAAACTGCCAAAGTTAATTGCAACCATATCGGAACCTCAGATTACTGCTTTTATTAAACATAGAACAATAATTCTACCGATCTATCAAATTGACCAATTTGTAAAAACTACACATTATGCTACAAATTATATACCATATTAAAGTGCAATCATAATGCTTTAAAATGAAGCATAAATGACTGTCATAGCATGAAAACTGTCAATGTTATTTGCAACCATATCGGAACCTCAAACTACCGCCTTTTTAAAGCTGTGAAAATAATTCTACCGATCTATCCAATTGGCCATTTTCTAAAAATATATTATGCAATAAGTTATATACCAAAACAAATGGCAACTATAATGCAATAAAAAGATATATAAACGACTGTTATAACATGAAAACTATAAAAGTTATTTGCAACCATATCGGAGCCTTGAATTACCGCATTTTTAAACCTGTACCAATAAATATACCGATCTATCCAACTTTTGTAAAAATTCATTATGCCACAAATTATACACCAAAATAAAGTGCAACTGTAATGCTTTAAAATGATGCATAAACTATTGCCCTAGCATGAAAACTGTCAAAGTTATTTGCAACCATATCGGAACCTCAAATTACCGCGTTTTTAAACATAGAACAATAATTCTACCGATCCTTCAAATTGACCATTTTTTAGACGAACACATTGTGCCACAAATGATATACCAAATTAAAGTGCAATCATAATGCTTTAAAATGATGCATAAATGACTGTCATAGCATGAAAACTGTCAAAGTTATTCACAACCATATCGGAACCTCAAATTACCGCCTTTTTAAACCTGGGAAAATAATTCTACCGATCTATCCAATTGGCCATTTTCTAAAAATACATTATGCAATAAATTATATACCAAAACAAATGGCAATTTTAATGCTTTAAAATGGTGCATAAACGACTGTCCTAGCACGAAAACTGCCAAAGTTAATTGCAACCATATCGGAACCTCAGATTACTGCGTTTATTAAACATAGAACAATAATTCTACCGATCTATCAAATTGACCAATTTGTAAAAATACACATTATGCTACAAATGATATACCATATTAAAGTGCAATCATAATGCTTTAAAATGATGCATAAATGACTGTCATAGCGTGAAAACTGTCAATGTTATTTGCAGCCATATCGGAACCTCAAACTACCGCGTTTTTAAAGCTGTGAAAATAATTCTACCGATCTATCCAATTGGCCATTTTCCAAAAATACATTATGGAATAAGTTATATACCAAAGCAAATGGCAACTATAATGCAATAAAAAGATATATAAACGACTGTTATAACATGAAAACTATAAAAGTTATTTGCAACCATATCGGAGCCTTAAATTACCGCATTTTTGAACCTGTACCAATAAATATACCGATCTATCCAATTTTTGTAAAAATTCATTATGCCACAAATTATACACCAAAATAAAGTGCAACTGTAATGCTTTAAAATGATGCATAAACTATTGCCCTAGCATGAAAACTGTCAAAGTTATTTGCAACCATATCGGAACCTCAAATTACCGCGTTTTTAAACATAGAACAATAATTCTACCGATCCTTCAAATTGACCATTTTTTAGACGAACACATTGTGCCACAAATGATATACCAAATTAAAGTGCAATCATAATGCTTTAAAATGATGCATAAATGACTGTCATAGCATGAAAACTGTCAAAGTTATTCACAACCATATCGGAACCTCAAATTACCGCCTTTTTAAACCTGGGAAAATAATTCTACCGATCTATCCAATTGGCCATTTTCTAAAAATACATTATGCAATAAATTATATACCAAAACAAATGGCAATTTTAATGCTTTAAAATGGTGCATAAACGACTGTCCTAGCACGAAAACTGCCAAAGTTAATTGCAACCATATCGGAACCTCAGATTACTGCGTTTATTAAACATAGAACAATAATTCTACCGATCTATCAAATTGACCAATTTGTAAAAATACACATTATGCTACAAATGATATACCATATTAAAGTGCAATCATAATGCTTTAAAATGATGCATAAATGACTGTCATAGCGTGAAAACTGTCAATGTTATTTGCAGCCATATCGGAACCTCAAACTACCGCGTTTTTAAAGCTGTGAAAATAATTCTACCGATCTATCCAATTGGCCATTTTCCAAAAATACATTATGGAATAAGTTATATACCAAAGCAAATGGCAACTATAATGCAATAAAAAGATATATAAACGACTGTTATAACATGAAAACTATAAAAGGTATTTGCAACCATATCGGAGCCTTAAATTACCGCATTTTTGAACCTGTACCAATAAATATACCGATCTATCCAATTTTTGTAAAAATTCATTATGCCACAAATTATACACCAAAATAAAGTGCAACTGTAATGCTTTAAAATGATGCGTAAACTAATGCCCTAGCATGAAAACTGTCAAAGTTATTTGCAACCATATCGGAACCTCAAATTACCGCGTTTTTAAACATAGAACAATAATTCTACCGATCCATCAAATTGACCATTTTTTAGACGAACACATTATGCCACAAATGATATACCAAATTAAAGTGCAATCATAATGCTCTAAACTGATGCATAAATGACTGTCATAGCATGAAAACTGTCAAAGTAATTCACAACCATATCGGAACCTCAAATTACCGCCTTTTTAAACCTGGGAAAATAATTCTATCGATCTATCCAATTGGCCATCTTCTAAAAATACATTATGCAATAGATTGTATACCAAAACAAATGGCAACTAAAATGCAATAAAAAGATGTATAAACGACTGTTATAACATGAAAACTATAAAAGTTATTTGCAACCATATCGGGGCCTTAAATTACCGCATTTTAAACCTGTACCAATAAATATACCGATCTATCCAATTTTTGTAAAAATTCATTATGCCACAAATTATACACAAAAACAAAGTGCAACTGTAATGCTTTAAAATGATGCATAAATGACTGTCATAGCATGAAAACTGTCAAAGTTATTCACAACCATATCGGAACCTCAAATTACCGCGTTTTTAAACCTGGGAAAATAATTCTACCGATTTATCCAATTGGCCGTTTTCCAAAAATACATTATGCAATAAATTATATACCAAAGCAAATGGCAATTTTAATGCTTTAAAATGGTGCATAAACGACTGTCCTAGCACGAAAACTGCCAAAGTTAATTGCAGCCATATCGGAACCTCAGATTACCGCGTTTATTAAACATAGAACAATAATTCTACCGATCTATCAAATTCACCAATTAGTAAAAACACACATTATGCTACAAATGATATACCATATTAAAGTGCAATCATAATGCTTTAAAATGAATGCATAAATGACTGTCATAGCAGTGAAAACTGTCAATGTTATTTGCAGCCATATCGGAACCTCAAACTACCGCCTTTTTAAAGCTGTGAAAATAATTCTACCGATCTATCCAATTGGCCATTTTCCTAAAAATATATTATGCAATAAATTATATACCAAAGCAAATGGCAACTATAATGCAATAAAAAGATATATAAACGACTGTTATAACATGAAAACTATAAAAGTTATTTGCAACCATATCGGAGCCTTAATTACCGCATTTTTGAACCTGTACCAATAAATATACCGATCTATCCAACTTTTGTAAAAATTCATTATGCCACAAATTATACACCAAAATAAAGTGCAACTGTAATGCTTTAAAATGATGCATAAACTATTGCCCTAGCATGAAAACTGTCAAAGTTATTTGCAACCATATCGGAACCTCAAATTACCGCGTTTTTAAACATAGAACAATAATTCTACCGATCCATCAAATTGACCATTTTTTAGACGAACACATTATGCCACAAATGATATACCAAATTAAAGTGCAATCATAATGCTCTAAACTGATGCATAAATGACTGTCATAGCATGAAAACTGTCAAAGTAATTCACAACCATATCGGAACCTCAAATTACCGCCTTTTTAAACCTGGGAAAATAATTCTATCGATCTATCCAATTGGCCATCTTCTAAAAATACATTATGCAATAAATTATATACCAAAACAAATGGCAACTAAAATGCAATAAAAAGATGTATAAACGACTGTTATAACATGAAAACTATAAAAGTTATTTGCAACCATATCGGGGCCTTAAATTACCGCATTTTTGAACCTGTACCAATAAATATACCGATCTATCCAATTTTTGTAAAAATTCATTATGCCACAAATTATACACCAAAATAAAGTGCAACTGTAATGCTTTAAAATGATGCAGTAAACTAATGCCCTAGCATGAAAACTGTCAAAGTTATTTGCAACCATATCGGAACCTCAAATTACCGCGTTTTTAAACATAGAACAATAATTCTACGATCCATCAAATTGACCATTTTTAGACGAACACATTATGCCACAAATGATATACCAAATTAAAGTGCAATCATAATGCTCTAAACTGATGCATAAATGACTGTCATAGCATGAAACTGTCAAAGTTATCACAACCATCGGAACCTCAAATTACCGCCTTTTTAAACCTGGGAAAATAATTCTACCGATCTATCCAATTGGCCATTTTCTTAAAATACATATGCAATAAATATATACCAAAACAAATGGCAATTTTAATGCTTTAAAAGGGCTAAACACTGTACTAGCACGAAAACTGCCATTTTTTAGACGAACACATTATGCCACAAATGATATACCAAATTAAAGTGCAATCATAATGCCTAAATGATGCATAAATGACTGTCATAGCATGAAAACTGTCAAAGTATTCACAACCATATCGGAACCTCAAATTACCGCCTTTTTAAACCTGGGAAAATAATTCTACCGATCTATCCAATTGGCCATTTTCTAAAAATACATTATGCAATAAATTATATACCAAAACAAATGGCAATTTTAATGCTTTAAAATGGTGCATAAACGACTGTCCTAGCACGAAAACTGCCAAAGTTAATTGCAACCATATCGGAACCTCAGATTACTGCGTTTATTAAACATAGAACAATAATTCTACCGATCTATCAAATTGACCAATTTGTAAAAATACACATTATGCTACAAATGATATACATATTAAAGTGCAATCATAATGCTTTAAAATGATGCATAAATGACTGTCATAGCGTGAAAACTGTCAATGTTATTTGCAGCCATATCGGAACCTCAAACTACCGCGTTTTTAAAGCTGTGAAAATAATTCTACCGATCTATCCAATTGGCCATTTTCCAAAAATACATTATGGAATAAGTTATATACCAAAGCAAATGGCAACTATAATGCAATAAAAAGATATATAAACGACTGTTATAACATGAAAACTATAAAAGGTATTTGCAACCATATCGGAGCCTTAAATTACCGCATTTTTGAACCTGTACCAATAAATATACCGATCTATCCAATTTTTGTAAAAATTCATTATGCCACAAATTATACACCAAAATAAAGTGCAACTGTAATGCTTTAAAATGATGCGTAAACTAATGCCCTAGCATGAAAACTGTCAAAGTTATTTGCAACCATATCGGAACCTCAAATTACCGCGTTTTTAAACATAGAACAATAATTCTACCGATCCATCAAATTGACCATTTTTTAGACGAACACATTATGCCACAAATGATATACCAAATTAAAGTGCAATCATAATGCTCTAAACTGATGCATAAATGACTGTCATAGCATGAAAACTGTCAAAGTAATTCACAACCATATCGGAACCTCAAATTACCGCCTTTTTAAACCTGGGAAAATAATTCTATCGATCTATCCAATTGGCCATCTTCTAAAAATACATTATGCAATAGATTGTATACCAAAACAAATGGCAACTAAAATGCAATAAAAAGATGTATAAACGACTGTTATAACATGAAAACTATAAAAGTTATTTGCAACCATATCGGGGCCTTAAATTACCGCATTTTTAAACCTGTACCAATAAATATACCGATCTATCCAATTTTTGTAAAAATTCATTATGCCACAAATTATACACAAAAACAAAGTGCAACTGTAATGCTTTAAAATGATGCATAAATGACTGTCATAGCATGAAAACTGTCAAAGTTATTCACAACCATATCGGAACCTCAAATTACCGCGTTTTTAAACCTGGGAAAATAATTCTACCGATTTATCCAATTGGCCGTTTTCCAAAAATACATTATGCAATAAATTATATACCAAAGCAAATGGCAATTTTAATGCTTTAAAATGGTGCATAAACGACTGTCCTAGCACGAAAACTGCCAAAGTTAATTGCAGCCATATCGGAACCTCAGATTACCGCGTTTATTAAACATAGAACAATAATTCTACCGATCTATCAAATTCACCAATTAGTAAAAACACACATTATGCTACAAATTATATACCATATTAAAGTGCAATCATAATGCTTTAAAATGAAGCATAAATGACTGTCATAGCATGAAAACTGTCAATGTTATTTGCAACCATATCGGAACCTCAAATTACCGCCTTTTTAAAGCTGTGAAAATAATTCTACCGATCTATCCAATTGGCCATTTTCTAAAAATATATTATGCAATAAATTATATACCAAAACAAATGGCAACTATAATGCAATAAAAAGATATATAAACGACTGTTATAACATGAAAACTATAAAAGTTATTTGCAACCATATCGGAGCCTTGAATTACCGCATTTTTAAACCTGTACCAATAAATATACCGATCTATCCAACTTTTGTAAAAATTCATTATGCCACAAATTATACACCAAAATAAAGTGCAACTGTAATGCTTTAAAATGATGCATAAACTATTGCCCTAGATGAAAACTGTCAAAGTTATTTGCAACCATATCGGAACCTCAAATTACCGCGTTTTTAAACATAGAACAATAATTCTACCGATCCTCAAATTGACCATTTTTAGACGAACACATTATGCCACAAATGATATACCAAATTAAAGTGCAATCATAATGCTCTAAACGATGCATAAATGACTGTCATAGCATGAAAACTGTCAAAGTATTCACAACCATATCGGAACCTCAAATTACCGCCTTTTAAACCTGGGAAAATAATTCTATCGATCTATCCAATTGGCCACCTTCTAAAAATACATTATGCAATAAATTATTACCAAAACAAATGGCAACTAAAATGCAATAAAAAATATATAAACGACTGTTATAACATGAAACTATAAAAGTTTTTGCAACCATATCGGAGCCTTGATTACCGCATTTTTAAACTGTACCAATAAATACCGATCTATCCAACTTTTGTAAAAATTCATTATGCCACAAATATACACCAAAATAAAGTGCAACTGTAATGCTTTAAAATGATGCATAAACTATTGCCCTAGCATGAAAACTGTCAAAGTTATTTGCAACCATATCGGAACCTCAAATTACCGCCCTTTTAAAGCTGTGAAATAATTCTACCGATCTATCCAATTGGCCATTTTCTAAAAATACATTAATGCAAAAATTATATACCAAAACAAATGGCAATATGCTTTAAAATGAAGCATAAATGACTGCCATAGCATGAAAACTGTCAATGTTATTTGCAACCATATCGGAACCTCAAATTACCGCCTTTTTAAAGCTGTGAAAATAATTCTACCGATCTATCCAATTGGCATTTTTAAAAATATATTATGCAATAAATTATATACCAAAAAAATGGCAACTATAATGCAATAAAAAGATATATAAACGACTGTTATAACATGAAAACTATAAAAGTTTTGCAACCATATCGGAGCCTTAATTACCGCATTTTTGAACCTGTACCAATAAATATACCGATCTATCCAATTTTTGTAAAAATTCATTATGCCACAAATTATACACCAAAATAAAGTGCAACTGTAATGCTTTAAAATGATGCGTAAACTAATGCCCTAGCATGAAAACTGTCAAAGTTATTTGCAACCATATCGGAACCTCAAATTACCGCGTTTTTAAACATAGAACAATAATTCTACCGATCCATCAAATTGACCATTTTTTAGACGAACACATTATGCCACAAATGATATACCAAATTAAAGTGCAATCATAATGCTCTAAACTGATGCATAAATGACTGTCATAGCATGAAAACTGTCAAAGTAATTCACAACCATATCGGAACCTCAAATTACCGCCTTTTTAAACCTGGGAAAATAATTCTATCGATCTATCCAATTGGCCATCTTCTAAAAATACATTATGCAATAGATTGTATACCAAAACAAATGGCAACTAAAATGCAATAAAAAGATGTATAAACGACTGTTATAACATGAAAACTATAAAAGTTATTTGCAACCATATCGGGGCCTTAAATTACCGCATTTTTAAACCTGTACCAATAAATATACCGATCTATCCAATTTTTGTAAAAATTCATTATGCCACAAATTATACACAAAAACAAAGTGCAACTGTAATGCTTTAAAATGATGCATAAATGACTGTCATAGCATGAAAACTGTCAAAGTTATTCACAACCATATCGGAACCTCAAATTACCGCGTTTTTAAACCTGGGAAAATAATTCTACCGATTTATCCAATTGGCCGTTTTCCAAAAATACATTATGCAATAAATTATATACCAAAGCAAATGGCAATTTTAATGCTTTAAAATGGTGCATAAACGACTGTCCTAGCACGAAAACTGCCAAAGTTAATTGCAGCCATATCGGAACCTCAGATTACCGCGTTTATTAAACATAGAACAATAATTCTACCGATCTATCAAATTCACCAATTAGTAAAAACACACATTATGCTACAAATTATATACCATATTAAAGTGCAATCATAATGCTTTAAAATGAAGCATAAATGACTGTCATAGCATGAAAACTGTCAATGTTATTTGCAACCATATCGGAACCTCAAATTACCGCCTTTTTAAAGCTGTGAAAATAATTCTACCGATCTATCCAATTGGCCATTTTCTAAAAATATATTATGCAATAAATTATATACCAAAACAAATGGCAACTATAATGCAATAAAAAGATATATAAACGACTGTTATAACATGAAAACTATAAAAGTTATTTGCAACCATATCGGAGCCTTGAATTACCGCATTTTTAAACCTGTACCAATAAATATACCGATCTATCCAACTTTTGTAAAAATTCATTATGCCACAAATTATACACCAAAATAAAGTGCAACTGTAATGCTTTAAAATGATGCATAAACTATTGCCCTAGCATGAAAACTGTCAAAGTTATTTGCAACCATATCGGAACCTCAAATTACCGCGTTTTTAAACATAGAACAATAATTCTACCGATCCTTCAAATTGACCATTTTTTAGACGAACACATTGTGCCACAAATGATATACCAAATTAAAGTGCAATCATAATGCTTTAAAATGATGCATAAATGACTGTCATAGCATGAAAACTGTCAAAGTTATTCACAACCATATCGGAACCTCAAATTACCGCCTTTTTAAACCTGGGAAAATAATTCTACCGATCTATCCAATTGGCCATTTTCTAAAAATACATTATGCAATAAATTATATACCAAAACAAATGGCAATTTTAATGCTTTAAAATGGTGCATAAACGACTGTCCTAGCACGAAAACTGCCAAAGTTAATTGCAACCATATCGGAACCTCAGATTACTGCTTTTATTAAACATAGAACAATAATTCTACCGATCTATCAAATTGACCAATTTGTAAAAATACACATTATGCTACAAATGATATACCATATTAAAGTGCAATCATAATGCTTTAAAATGATGCATAAATGACTGTCATAGCGTGAAAACTGTCAATGTTATTTGCAGCCATATCGGAACCTCAAACTACCGCGTTTTTAAAGCTGTGAAAATAATTCTACCGATCTATCCAATTGGCCATTTTCCAAAAATACATTATGGAATAAGTTATATACCAAAGCAAATGGCAACTATAATGCAATAAAAAGATATATAAACGACTGTTATAACATGAAAACTATAAAAGTTATTTGCAACCATATCGGAGCCTTAAATTACCGCATTTTTGAACCTGTACCAATAAATATACCGATCTATCCAATTTTTGTAAAATTTCATTATGCCACAAATTATACACCAAAATAAAGTGCAACTGTAATGCTTTAAAATGATGCATAAACTATTGCCCTAGCATGAAAACTGTCAAAGTTATTTGCAACCATATCGGAACCTCAAATTACCGCGTTTTTAAACATAGAACAATAATTCTACCGATCCTTCAAATTGACCATTTTTTAGACGAACACATTGTGCCACAAATGATATACCAAATTAAAGTGCAATCATAATGCTTTAAAATGATGCATAAATGACTGTCATAGCATGAAAACTGTCAAAGTTATTCACAACCATATCGGAACCTCAAATTACCGCCTTTTTAAACCTGGGAAAATAATTCTACCGATCTATCCAATTGGCCATTTTCTAAAAATACATTATGCAATAAATTATATACCAAAACAAATGGCAATTTTAATGCTTTAAAATGGTGCATAAACGACTGTCCTAGCACGAAAACTGCCAAAGTTAATTGCAACCATATCGGAACCTCAGATTACTGCGTTTATTAAACATAGAACAATAATTCTACCGATCTATCAAATTGACCAATTTTTAAAAATACACATTATGCTACAAATGATATACGATATTAAAGTGCAATCATAATGCTTTAAAATGATGCATAAATGACTGTCATAGCGTGAAAACTGTCAATGTTATTTGCAGCCATATCGGAACCTCAAACTACCGCGTTTTTAAAGCTGTGAAAATAATTCTACCGATCTATCCAATTGGCCATTTTCCAAAAATACATTATGGAATAAATTATATACCAAAGCAAATGGCAACTATAATGCAATAAAAAGATATATAAACGACTGTATAGCATGAAAACTATAAAAGTTTTTGCAACCATATCGGAGCCTTAAATTACCGCATTTTTGAACCTGTACCAATAAATATACCGATCTATCCAATTTTTGTAAAAATTCATTATGCCACAAATTATACACCAAATAAAGTGCAACTGTAATGCTTTAAAATGATGCGTAAACTAATGCCCTAGCATGAAAACTGTCAAAGTTATTTGCAACCATATCGGAACCTCAAATTACCGCGTTTTTAAACTGAAAATAATTCTACGATCTCCAATTGGCCATTTCTAAAAATACATATGCAATAAATTATATACCAAAACAAATGGCAACTAAAATGCAATAAAAGATGTATAAACGACTGTTATAACATGAAAACTACAAAAGTTATTTGCAACCATATCGGGCCTTAAATTACCGCATTTTTAAACCTGTACCAATAATATACCGATCTATCCAATTTTTGTAAAAATTCATTATGCCACAAATTATACACAAAAACAAAGTGCAACTGTAATGCTTTAAAATGATGCATAAATGACTGTCATAGCATGAAAACTGTCAAAGTTATTCACAACCATATCGGAACCTCAAATTACCGCGTTTTTAAACCTGGGAAAATAATTCTACCGATTTATCCAATTGGCCGTTTTCCAAAAATACATTATGCAATAAATTATATACCAAAGCAAATGGCAATTTTAATGCTTTAAAATGGTGCATAAACGACTGTCCTAGCACGAAAACTGCCAAAGTTAATTGCAGCCATATCGGAACCTCAGATTACCGCGTTTATTAAACATAGAACAATAATTCTACCGATCTATCAAATTCACCAATTAGTAAAAACACACATTATGCTACAAATTATATACCATATTAAAGTGCAATCATAATGCTTTAAAATGAAGCATAAATGACTGTCATAGCATGAAAACTGTCAATGTTATTTGCAACCATATCGGAACCTCAAATTACCGCCTTTTTAAAGCTGTGAAAATAATTCTACCGATCTATCCAATTGGCCATTTTCTAAAAATATATTATGCAATAAATTATATACCAAAACAAATGGCAACTATAATGCAATAAAAAGATATATAAACGACTGTTATAACATGAAAACTATAAAAGTTATTTGCAACCATATCGGAGCCTTGAATTACCGCATTTTTAAACCTGTACCAATAAATATACCGATCTATCCAACTTTTGTAAAAATTCATTATGCCACAAATTATACACCAAAATAAAGTGCAACTGTAATGCTTTAAAATGATGCATAAACTATTGCCCTAGCATGAAAACTGTCAAAGTTATTTGCAACCATATCGGAACCTCAAATTACCGCGTTTTTAAACATAGAACAATAATTCTACCGATCCTTCAAATTGACCATTTTTTAGACGAACACATTGTGCCACAAATGATATACCAAATTAAAGTGCAATCATAATGCTTTAAAATGATGCATAAATGACTGTCATAGCATGAAAACTGTCAAAGTTATTCACAACCATATCGGAACCTCAAATTACCGCCTTTTTAAACCTGGGAAAATAATTCTACCGATCTATCCAATTGGCCATTTTCTAAAAATACATTATGCAATAAATTATATACCAAAACAAATGGCAATTTTAATGCTTTAAAATGGTGCATAAACGACTGTCCTAGCACGAAAACTGCCAAAGTTAATTGCAACCATATCGGAACCTCAGATTACTGCTTTTATTAAACATAGAACAATAATTCTACCGATCTATCAAATTGACCAATTTGTAAAAATACACATTATGCTACAAATGATATACCATATTAAAGTGCAATCATAATGCTTTAAAATGATGCATAAATGACTGTCATAGCGTGAAAACTGTCAATGTTATTTGCAGCCATATCGGAACCTCAAACTACCGCGTTTTTAAAGCTGTGAAAATAATTCTACCGATCTATCCAATTGGCCATTTTCCAAAAATACATTATGGAATAAGTTATATACCAAAGCAAATGGCAACTATAATGCAATAAAAAGATATATAAACGACTGTTATAACATGAAAACTATAAAAGTTATTTGCAACCATATCGGAGCCTTAAATTACCGCATTTTTGAACCTGTACCAATAAATATACCGATCTATCCAATTTTGTAAAAATTCATTATGCCACAAATTATACACCAAAATAAAGTGCAACTGTAATGCTTTAAAATGATGCATAAACTATTGCCCTAGCATGAAAACTGTCAAAGTTATTTGCAACCATATCGGAACCTCAAATTACCGCGTTTTTAAACATAGAACAATAATTCTACCGATCCTTCAAATTGACCATTTTTTAGACGAACACATTGTGCCACAAATGATATACCAAATTAAAGTGCAATCATAATGCTTTAAAATGATGCATAAATGACTGTCATAGCATGAAAACTGTCAAAGTTATTCACAACCATATCGGAACCTCAAATTACCGCCTTTTTAAACCTGGGAAAATAATTCTACCGATCTATCCAATTGGCCATTTTCTAAAAATACATTATGCAATAAATTATATACCAAAACAAATGGCAATTTTAATGCTTTAAAATGGTGCATAAACGACTGTCCTAGCACGAAAACTGCCAAAGTTAATTGCAACCATATCGGAACCTCAGATTACTGCGTTTATTAAACATAGAACAATAATTCTACCGATCTATCAAATTGACCAATTTTTAAAAATACACATTATGCTACAAATGATATACGATATTAAAGTGCAATCATAATGCTTTAAAATGATGCATAAATGACTGTCATAGCGTGAAAACTGTCAATGTTATTTGCAGCCATATCGGAACCTCAAACTACCGCGTTTTTAAAGCTGTGAAAATAATTCTACCGATCTATCCAATTGGCCATTTTCCAAAAATACATTATGGAATAAGTTATATACCAAAGCAAATGGCAACTATAATGCAATAAAAAGATATATAAACGACTGTTATAACATGAAAACTATAAAAGGTATTTGCAACCATATCGGAGCCTTAAATTACCGCATTTTTGAACCTGTACCATAAATATACCGATCTATCCAATTTTTGTAAAAATTCATTATGCCACAATTATACACCAAAATAAAGTGCAACTGTAATGCTTTAAAATGATGCGTAAACTAATGCCCTAGCATGAAAACTGTCAAAGTTATTTGCAACCATATCGGAACCTCAAATTACCGCGTTTTTAAACATAGAACAATAATTCTACCGATCCATCAAATTGACCATTTTTTAGACGAACACATTATGCCACAAATGATATACCAAATTAAAGTGCAATCATAATGCTCTAAACTGATGCATAAATGACTGTCATAGCATGAAAACTGTCAAAAGTAATTCACAACCATATCGGAACCTCAAATTACCGCCTTTTTAAACCTGGGAAAATAATTCTATCGATCTATCCAATTGGCCATCTTCTAAAATACATTATGCAATAGATTGTATACCAAAACAAATGGCAACTAAAATGCAATAAAAAGATGTATAAACGACTGTTATAACATGAAAACTATAAAAGTTATTTGCAACATATCGGGGCCTTAAATTACCGCATTTTTAAACCTGTACCAATAAATATACCGATCTATCCAATTTTTGTAAAAATTCATTATGCCACAAATTATACACAAAAACAAAGTGCAACTGTAATGCTTTAAAATGATGCATAAATGACTGTCATAGCATGAAAACTGTCAAAGTTATTCACAACCATATCGGAACCTCAAATTACCGCGTTTTTAACCTGGGAAAATAATTCTACCGATTATCCAATTGGCCGTTTTCTAAAAATACATTATGCAATAAATTATATACTAAAACAAATGGCAATTTAATGCTTTAAAATGGTGCATAAACGACTGTCCAAGCACGAAAACTGCCAAAGTTAATTGCAACCATATCGGAACCTCAGATTACTGCTTTTATTAAACATAGAACAATAATTCTACCGATCTATAATTGACCAATTTGTAAAACCACATTATGCTACAAATTATATACCATATTAAATGCAATCATAAGCTTTAAAATGATGCATAAATGACTGTCCTAGCACGAAAACTGCCAAAGTTAATTGCAACCATTTCGGAACCTCAGATTACTGCGTTTATTAAACATAGAACAATAATTCTACCGATCTATCAAATTGACCAATTTGTAAAAATACACATTATGCTAAATGATATACCATATTAAAGTGCAATTATAATGCTTTAAAATGATGCATAAATTACTGTCATAGCGTGAAAAACTGTCAATGTTATTTGCAGCCATATCGGAACCTCAAATTACCGCCTTTTTAAAGCTGTGAAAATAATTCTACCGATCTATCCAATTGGCCATTTTCTAAAAATACATTATGCAATAAATTATATACCAAAAGCAAATGGCAACTATAATGCAATAAAAAGATATATAAACGACTGTTATAACATGAAAACTATAAAAGTTATTTGCAACCATATCGGAGCCTTGAATTACCGCATTTTTGAACCTGTACCAATAAATATACCGATCTATCCAACTTTTGTAAAAATTCATTATGCCACAAATTATACACCAAAATAAAGTGCAACTGTAATGCTTTAAAATGATGCATAAACTATTGCCCTAGCATGAAAACTGTCAAAGTTATTTGCAACCATATCGGAACCTCAAATTACCGCGTTTTTAAACATAGAACAATAATTCTACCGATCCTTCAAATTGACCATTTTTTAGACGAACACATTGTGCCACAAATGATATACCAAATTAAAGTGCAATCATAATGCTTTAAAATGATGCATAATGACTGTCATAGCTGAAAAACTGTCAAAGTTATTCACAACCATATCGGAACCTCAAATTACCGCCTTTTAAACCTGGGAAAATAATTCTAACCGATCTATCCAATTGGGCCATTTTCTAAAAATACATTATGCAATAATTATATACCAAAACAAATTGGCAATTTTAATGCTTTAAAAATGGTGCATAAGCGACTGTCCTAGCACGAAAACTGCCAAATTAATTGCAACCATATCGGAACCTCAGATTACTGCTTTTATTAAACATAGAACAATAATTCTACCGATCTATCAAATTGACCAATTTGTAAAAATACACATTATGCTACAAATGATATACCATATTAAAGTGCAATCATAATGCTTTAAAATGATGCATAAATGACTGTCATAGCGTGAAAACTGTCAATGTTATTTGCAGCCATATCGGAACCTCAAACTTACCGCGTTTTAAAGCTGTGAAAATAATTCTACCGATCTATCCAATTGGCCATTTTCCAAAAACACATTATGCCACAAATTATATACCAATTAAAGTGCAATCATAATGCTTTAAAATGATGCATAAATACTGTCATAGCATGAAAACTGTCAATGTTATTCACACCATATCGGAACCTCAAATTACCGCCTTTTTAAACTGTAAAAATAATTCTACCGATTTATCCAATTGGCCGTTTTCTAAAAATACATTATGCAATAAATTATATACCAAAACAAATGGCAATTTTAATGCTTTAAAATGGTGCATAAACGACTGTCCTAGTACGAAAACTGCCAAAGTTAATTGCAACCATATCGGAACCTCAATTACTCGCTTTATTAAACATAGAACAATAATTCTACCGATCTATCAAATTGACCAATTGTAAAAATACACATTATGCTACAAATTATATACCATATTAAAGTGCAATCATAATGCTTTAAAATGACATAAATGACTGTCATAGCGTGAAAACTGTCAATGTTATTTGCAGCCATATCGGAACCTCAAATACCTGCGTTTTTAAAGCTGTGAAAATAATTCTACCGATCTATCCAATTGGCCATTTTCCAAAAATATATTATGGAATAAATTATATACCAAAGCAAATGGCAACTATAATGCAATAAAAAGATATATAAACGACTGTTATAACATGAAAACTATAAAAGTTATTTGCAACCATATCGGAGCCTTGAATTACCGCATTTTTAAACCTGTACCAATAAATATACCGATCTATCCAACTTTTGTAAAAATTCATTATGCCACAAATTATACACCAAAATAAAGTGCAACTGTAATGCTTTAAAATGATGCATAAACTATTGCCCTAGCATGAAAACTGTCAAAGTTATTTGCAACCATATCGGAACCTCAAATTACCGCGTTTTTAAACATAGAACAATAATTCTACCGATCCTTCAAATTGACCATTTTTTAGACGAACACATTGTGCCACAAATGATATACCAAATTAAAGTGCAATCATAATGCTTTAAAATGATGCATAAATGACTGTCATAGCATGAAAACTGTCAAAGTTATTCACAACCATATCGGAACCTCAAATTACCGCCTTTTTAAACCTGGGAAAATAATTCTACCGATCTATCCAATTGGCCATTTTCTAAAAATACATTATGCAATAAATTATATACCAAAACAAATGGCAATTTTAATGCTTTAAAATGGTGCATAAACGACTGTCCTAGCACGAAAACTGCCAAAGTTAATTGCAACCATATCGGAACCTCAGATTACTGCTTTTATTAAACATAGAACAATAATTCTACCGATCTATCAAATTGACCAATTTGTAAAAATACACATTATGCTACAAATGATATACCATATTAAAGTGCAATCATAATGCTTTAAAATGATGCATAAATGACTGTCATAGCGTGAAAACTGTCAATGTTATTTGCAGCCATATCGGAACCTCAAACTACCGCGTTTTTAAAGCTGTGAAAATAATTCTACCGATCTATCCAATTGGCCATTTTCCAAAAATACATTATGGAATAAGTTATATACCAAAGCAAATGGCAACTATAATGCAATAAAAAGATATATAAACGACTGTTATAACATGAAAACTATAAAAGTTATTTGCAACCATATCGGAGCCTTGAATTACCGCATTTTTGAACCTGTACCAATAAATATACCGATCTATCCAACTTTTGTAAAATTCATTATGCCACAAATTATACACCAAAATAAAGTGCAACTGTAATGCTTTAAAATGATGCATAAACTATTGCCCTAGCATGAAAACTGTCAAAGTTATTTGCAACCATATCGGAACCTCAAATTACCGCGTTTTTAAACATAGAACAATAATTCTACCGATCCTTCAAATTGACCATTTTTTAGACGAACACATTGTGCCACAAATGATATACCAAATTAAAGTGCAATCATAATGCTTTAAAATGATGCATAAATGACTGTCATAGCATGAAAACTGTCAAAGTTATTCACAACCATATCGGAACCTCAAATTACCGCCTTTTTAAACCTGGGAAAATAATTCTACCGATCTATCCAATTGGCCATTTTCTAAAAATACATTATGCAATAAATTATATACCAAAACAAATGGCAATTTTAATGCTTTAAAATGGTGCATAAACGACTGTCCTAGCACGAAAACTGCCAAAGTTAATTGCAACCATATCGGAACCTCAGATTACTGCGTTTATTAAACATAGAACAATAATTCTACCGATCTATCAAATTGACCAATTTGTAAAAATACACATTATGCTACAAATGATATACCATATTAAAGTGCAATCATAATGCTTTAAAATGATGCATAAATGACTGTCATAGCGTGAAAACTGTCAATGTTATTTGCAGCCATATCGGAACCTCAAACTACCGCGTTTTTAAAGCTGTGAAAATAATTCTACCGATCTATCCAATTGGCCATTTTCCAAAAATACATTATGGAATAAGTTATATACCAAAGCAAATGGCAACTATAATGCAATAAAAAGATATATAAACGACTGTTATAACATGAAAACTATAAAAGTTATTTGCAACCATATCGGAGCCTTGAATTACCGCATTTTTAAACCTGTACCAATAAATATACCGATCTATCCAACTTTTGTAAAAATTCATTATGCCACAAATTATACACCAAAATAAAGTGCAACTGTAATGCTTTAAAATGATGCATAAACTATTGCCCTAGCATGAAAACTGTCAAAGTTATTTGCAACCATATCGGAACCTCAAATTACCGCGTTTTTAAACATAGAACAATAATTCTACCGATCCTTCAAATTGACCATTTTTTAGACGAACACATTGTGCCACAAATGATATACCAAATTAAAGTGCAATCATAATGCTTTAAAATGATGCATAAATGACTGTCATAGCATGAAAACTGTCAAAGTTATTCACAACCATATCGGAACCTCAAATTACCGCCTTTTTAAACCTGGGAAAATAATTCTACCGATCTATCCAATTGGCCATTTTCTAAAAATACATTATGCAATAAATTATATACCAAAACAAATGGCAATTTTAATGCTTTAAAATGGTGCATAATGACTGTCCTAGCACGAAAACTGCCAAAGTTATTGCAACCATATCGGAACCTCAGATTACTGCGTTTTAAACATAGAACAATAATTCTACCGATCTATCAAATTGACCAATTTTGTAAAAATCACATTATGCAAATATACCATATTAAAGTGCAATTATTGCTTTAAAATGATGCATAAATGACTGTCATAGCGTGAAAACTGTCAAGTTATTTGCAGCCATATCGGAACCTCAAATTACCGCGTTTTTAAACGTGAAAATAATTCTACCGATCTATCAATTCACAATTGTAAAAACACATTATGCTACAAATTATATACCAAAGCAAAGTGCAATTAATGCTTTAAAATGATGCATAAATACTGTCATAGCATGAAAACTGTCAATGTTATTTGCAACCATATCGGAACCTCAAATTACCGCCTTTTTAAACTGTAAAATAATTCTACCGATCTATCCAATTGGCCATTTTCTAAAAATACATTATGCAATAAATTATATACCAAAACAAATGGCAATTTTAATGCTTTAAAATGGTGCATAAACGACTGTCCTAGCACGAAAACTGCCAAAGTTAATTGCAACCATATCGGAACCTCAGATTACTGCGTTTATTAAACATAGAACAATAATTCTACCGATCTATCAAATTGACCAATTTGTAAAAATACACATTATGCTACAAATGATATACCATATTAAAGTGCAATCATAATGCTTTAAAATGATGCATAAATGACTGTCATAGCGTGAAAACTGTCAATGTTATTTGCAGCCATATCGGAACCTCAAACTACCGCGTTTTTAAAGCTGTGAAAATAATTCTACCGATCTATCCAATTGGCCATTTTCCAAAAATACATTATGGAATAAGTTATATACCAAAGCAAATGGCAACTATAATGCAATAAAAAGATATATAAACGACTGTTATAACATGAAAACTATAAAAGTTATTTGCAACCATATCGGAGCCTTAAATTACCGCATTTTTGAACCTGTACCAATAAATATACCGATCTATCCAATTTTTGTAAAAATTCATTATGCCACAAATTATACACCAAAATAAAGTGCAACTGTAATGCTTTAAAATGATGCGTAAACTAATGCCCTAGCATGAAAACTGTCAAAGTTATTTGCAACCATATCGGAACCTCAAATTACCGCGTTTTTAAACATAGAACAATAATTCTACCGATCCATCAAATTGACCATTTTTTAGACGAACACATTATGCCACAAATGATATACCAAATTAAAGTGCAATCATAATGCTCTAAACTGATGCATAAATGACTGTCATAGCATGAAAACTGTCAAAGTAATTCACAACCATATCGGAACCTCAAATTACCGCCTTTTTAAACCTGGGAAAATAATTCTATCGATCTATCCAATTGGCCATCTTCTAAAAATACATTATGCAATAGATTGTATACCAAAACAAATGGCAACTAAAATGCAATAAAAAGATGTATAAACGACTGTTATAACATGAAAACTATAAAAGTTATTTGCAACCATATCGGGGCCTTAAATTACCGCATTTTTAAACCTGTACCAATAAATATACCGATCTATCCAATTTTTGTAAAAATTCATTATGCCACAAATTATACACAAAAACAAAGTGCAACTGTAATGCTTTAAAATGATGCATAAATGACTGTCATAGCATGAAAACTGTCAAAGTTATTCACAACCATATCGGAACCTCAAATTACCGCGTTTTTAAACCTGGGAAAATAATTCTACCGATTTATCCAATTGGCCGTTTTCCAAAAATACATTATGCAATAAATTATATACCAAAGCAAATGGCAATTTTAATGCTTTAAAATGGTGCATAAACGACTGTCCTAGCACGAAAACTGCCAAAGTTAATTGCAGCCATATCGGAACCTCAGATTACCGCGTTTATTAAACATAGAACAATAATTCTACCGATCTATCAAATTCACCAATTAGTAAAAACACACATTATGCTACAAATTATATACCATATTAAAGTGCAATCATAATGCTTTAAAATGAAGCATAAATGACTGTCATAGCATGAAAACTGTCAATGTTATTTGCAACCATATCGGAACCTCAAATTACCGCCTTTTTAAAGCTGTGAAAATAATTCTACCGATCTATCCAATTGGCCATTTTCTAAAAATATATTATGCAATAAATTATATACCAAAACAAATGGCAACTATAATGCAATAAAAAGATATATAAACGACTGTTATAACATGAAAACTATAAAAGTTATTTGCAACCATATCGGAGCCTTGAATTACCGCATTTTTAAACCTGTACCAATAAATATACCGATCTATCCAACTTTTGTAAAAATTCATTATGCCACAAATTATACACCAAAATAAAGTGCAACTGTAATGCTTTAAAATGATGCATAAACTATTGCCCTAGCATGAAAACTGTCAAAGTTATTTGCAACCATATCGGAACCTCAAATTACCGCGTTTTTAAACATAGAACAATAATTCTACCGATCCTTCAAATTGACCATTTTTTAGACGAACACATTGTGCCACAAATGATATACCAAATTAAAGTGCAATCATAATGCTTTAAAATGATGCATAAATGACTGTCATAGCATGAAAACTGTCAAAGTTATTCACAACCATATCGGAACCTCAAATTACCGCCTTTTTAAACCTGGGAAAATAATTCTACCGATCTATCCAATTGGCCATTTTCTAAAAATACATTATGCAATAAATTATATACCAAAACAAATGGCAATTTTAATGCTTTAAAATGGTGCATAAACGACTGTCCTAGCACGAAAACTGCCAAAGTTAATTGCAACCATATCGGAACCTCAGATTACTGCTTTTATTAAACATAGAACAATAATTCTACCGATCTATCAAATTGACCAATTTGTAAAAATACACATTATGCTACAAATGATATACCATATTAAAGTGCAATCATAATGCTTTAAAATGATGCATAAATGACTGTCATAGCGTGAAAACTGTCAATGTTATTTGCAGCCATATCGGAACCTCAAACTACCGCGTTTTTAAAGCTGTGAAAATAATTCTACCGATCTATCCAATTGGCCATTTTCCAAAAATACATTATGGAATAAGTTATATACCAAAGCAAATGGCAACTATAATGCAATAAAAAGATATATAAACGACTGTTATAACATGAAAACTATAAAAGTTATTTGCAACCATATCGGAGCCTTAAATTACCGCATTTTTGAACCTGTACCAATAAATATACCGATCTATCCAATTTTTGTAAAATTTCATTATGCCACAAATTATACACCAAAATAAAGTGCAACTGTAATGCTTTAAAATGATGCATAAACTATTGCCCTAGCATGAAAACTGTCAAAGTTATTTGCAACCATATCGGAACCTCAAATTACCGCGTTTTTAAACATAGAACAATAATTCTACCGATCCTTCAAATTGACCATTTTTTAGACGAACACATTGTGCCACAAATGATATACCAAATTAAAGTGCAATCATAATGCTTTAAAATGATGCATAAATGACTGTCATAGCATGAAAACTGTCAAAGTTATTCACAACCATATCGGAACCTCAAATTACCGCCTTTTTAAACCTGGGAAAATAATTCTACCGATCTATCCAATTGGCCATTTTCTAAAAATACATTATGCAATAAATTATATACCAAAACAAATGGCAATTTTAATGCTTTAAAATGGTGCATAAACGACTGTCCTAGCACGAAAACTGCCAAAGTTAATTGCAACCATATCGGAACCTCAGATTACTGCGTTTATTAAACATAGAACAATAATTCTACCGATCTATCAAATTGACCAATTTTTAAAAATACACATTATGCTACAAATGATATACGATATTAAAGTGCAATCATAATGCTTTAAAATGATGCATAAATGACTGTCATAGCGTGAAAACTGTCAATGTTATTTGCAGCCATATCGGAACCTCAAACTACCGCCTTTTTAAACCTGGGAAAATAATTCTATCGATCTATCCAATTGGCCATCTTCTAAAAATACATTATGCAATAAATTATATACCAAACAAATGGCAACTAAATGCAATAAAAGATGTATAAACGACTGTTATAACATGAAAACTATAAAAGTTATTTGCAACCATATCGGGGCCTTAAATTACCGCATTTTTAAACCTGTACCAATAAATATACCGATCTATCCAATTTTTGTAAAATTCATTATGCCACAAATTATACACAAAACAAAGTGCAACTGTAATGCTTTAAAATGATGACATAAATGACTGTCATAGCATGAAAACTGTCAAAGTTATTCACAACCATATCGGAACCTCAAATTACCGCGTTTTTTTAAACCTGGGAAAATAATTCTACCGATTTATCCAATTGGCCGTTTTCTAAAATACATTATGCAATAAATTATATACCAAAACAAATGGCAATTTTAATGCTTTAAAATGGTGCATAAACTGACTGTCCTAGCACGAAAACTGCCAAAGTTAATTGCAAGCCATATCGGAACCTCAGATTACCGCGTTTATTAAACATAGAACAATAATTCTACGATCTATCAAATTCACCAATTAGCTAAAAACACATTATGCTACAAATTAATACCATATTAAGTGCAATCATAATGCTTTAAAATGACGCATAATGACTGTCATAGCATGAAAACTGTCAATGTTATTTGCCACCATATCGGAACCTCTAAATTACCGCCTTTTTAAAGCTGTGAAAATAATTCTACCGATCTATCCAATTGGCCATTTTCTAAAATATATTATGCAATAAATTATATACCAAAACAAATGGCAACTATAATGCAATAAAGATATATAAACGACTGTTATAACATGGAAAACTATAAAAGTTATTGCAACCATATCGGAGCCTTAAATTACCGCATTTTTGAAACCTGTACCAATAAATATACCGATCTATCCAATTTTGTAAAAATTCATTATGCCACAAATTATACACAAAAACAAAGTGCAACTGTAATGCTTTAAATGATGCATAAATGACTGTCATAGCATGAAAACTGTCAAAGTTATTCACAACCATATCGGAACCTCAAATTACCGCGTTTTTAAACCTGGGAAAATAATTCTACCGATTTATCCAATTGGCCGTTTTCCAAAAATACATTATGCAATAAATTATATACCAAAGCAAATGGCAATTTTAATGCTTTAAAATGGTGCATAAACGACTGTCCTAGCACGAAAACTGCCAAAGTTAATTGCAGCCATATCGGAACCTCAGATTACCGCGTTTATTAAACATAGAACAATAATTCTACCGATCTATCAAATTCACCAATTAGTAAAAACACACATTATGCTACAAATTATATACCATATTAAAGTGCAATCATAATGCTTTAAAATGAAGCATAAATGACTGTCATAGCATGAAAACTGTCAATGTTATTTGCAACCATATCGGAACCTCAAATTACCGCCTTTTTAAAGCTGTGAAAATAATTCTACCGATCTATCCAATTGGCCATTTTCTAAAAATATATTATGCAATAAATTATATACCAAAACAAATGGCAACTATAATGCAATAAAAAGATATATAAACGACTGTTATAACATGAAAACTATAAAAGTTATTTGCAACCATATCGGAGCCTTGAATTACCGCATTTTTAAACCTGTACCAATAAATATACCGATCTATCCAACTTTTGTAAAAATTCATTATGCCACAAATTATACACCAAAATAAAGTGCAACTGTAATGCTTTAAAATGATGCATAAACTATTGCCCTAGCATGAAAACTGTCAAAGTTATTTGCAACCATATCGGAACCTCAAATTACCGCGTTTTTAAACATAGAACAATAATTCTACCGATCCTTCAAATTGACCATTTTTTAGACGAACACATTGTGCCACAAATGATATACCAAATTAAAGTGCAATCATAATGCTTTAAAATGATGCATAAATGACTGTCATAGCATGAAAACTGTCAAAGTTATTCACAACCATATCGGAACCTCAAATTACCGCCTTTTTAAACCTGGGAAAATAATTCTACCGATCTATCCAATTGGCCATTTTCTAAAAATACATTATGCAATAAATTATATACCAAAACAAATGGCAATTTTAATGCTTTAAAATGGTGCATAAACGACTGTCCTAGCACGAAAACTGCCAAAGTTAATTGCAACCATATCGGAACCTCAGATTACTGCGTTTATTAAACATAGAACAATAATTCTACCGATCTATCAAATTGACCAATTTGTAAAAATACACATTATGCTACAAATGATATACCATATTAAAGTGCAATCATAATGCTTTAAAATGATGCATAAATGACTGTCATAGCGTGAAAACTGTCAATGTTATTTGCAGCCATATCGGAACCTCAAACTACCGCGTTTTTAAAGCTGTGAAAATAATTCTACCGATCTATCCAATTGGCCATTTTCCTAAAAATACATTATGGCAATAAGTTATATACCAAAACAAATGGCAACTATAATGCAATAAAAAGATATATAAACGACTGTTATAACATGAAAACTATAAAAGTTATTTGCAACCATATCGGAACCTCAAATTACCGCGTTTTTAAACATAGAACAATAATTCTACCGATCCTTCAAATTGACCATTTTTTAAACGAACACATTGTGCCACAAATGATATACCAAATTAAAGTGCAATCATAATGCTTTAAAATGATTCGTAAATGACTGTCATAGCATGAAAACTGTCAAAGTTATTCACAACCATATCGGAACCTCAAATTACCGCCTTTTTAAACCTAGGAAAATAATTCTACCGATCTATCCAATTGGCCATTTTTAAAAATACATTATGCAATAAAACAAATGGCAATTTTAATGCTTTAAATGGTGCATAATGGTGTCCTAGCACGAAAACTGCCAAAGTAATTGCAACCATATCGGAACCTCAGATTACTGCGTTTATTAAACATAGAACAATAATTCTACCGAAATGATGCATAAACTATTTCCCTAGCATGAAACTGTCAAAGATTTGCAACCATACGGAAACCTCAAATTAACCGCGTTTTAAAACATAGAACAATAATTATACCGATCCTTCAAATTGACCATTTTTTAGAACGAACACATTATGCTCCCAAATTATATACCAAATTAAAGTGCAATTCATAGGCTTTAAAATGATGCTAAATGACTGTCATAGCATGAAAAATGTCAAGGTTATTTGCAACCATATCGGAACCTCAAATTACCGCCTTTTTAAAGCTGTGAAAATAATTTTCTACCGATTTATCCAATTGGCCAGTTTTCTAAAAATACATTATGCAATAAATTATATATCAAAACAAATGGCAATTTTAATGCTTTAAAATGGTGCATAAACGAACTGTCCTAGTACGAAAACTGCCAAAGTTAATTGCAACCATATCGGAACCTCAGATTACTGCGTTTATTAAACATAGAACAATAATTCTACCGATCTATCAAATTGACCAATTTTTAAAAATACACATTATGCTACAAATGATATACCGATATTAAAGTGCAATCATAATGCTTTAAAATGATGCATAAATGACTGTCATAGCGTGAAAACTGTCAATGTTATTTGCAGCCATATCGGAACCTCAAACTACCGCGTTTTTAAAGCTGTGAAAATAATTCTACCGATCTATCCAATTGGCCATTTTCCAAAAATACATTATGGAATAAGTTATATACCAAAGCAAATGGCAACTATAATGCAATAAAAAGATATATAAACGACTGTTATAACATGAAAACTATAAAAGGTATTTGCAACCATATCGGAGCCTTAAATTACCGCATTTTTGAACCTGTACCAATAAATATACCGATCTATCCAATTTTTGTAAAAATTCATTATGCCACAAATTATACACCAAAATAAAGTGCAACTGTAATGCTTTAAAATGATGCGTAAACTAATGCCCTAGCATGAAAACTGTCAAAGTTATTTGCAACCATATCGGAACCTCAAATTACCGCGTTTTTAAACATAGAACAATAATTCTACCGATCCATCAAATTGACCATTTTTTAGACGAACACATTATGCCACAAATGATATACCAAATTAAAGTGCAATCATAATGCTCTAAACTGATGCATAAATGACTGTCATAGCATGAAAACTGTCAAAGTAATTCACAACCATATCGGAACCTCAAATTACCGCCTTTTTAAACCTGGGAAAATAATTCTATCGATCTATCCAATTGGCCATCTTCTAAAAATACATTATGCAATAGATTGTATACCAAAACAAATGGCAACTAAAATGCAATAAAAAGATGTATAAACGACTGTTATAACATGAAAACTATAAAAGTTATTTGCAACCATATCGGGGCCTTAAATTACCGCATTTTTAAACCTGTACCAATAAATATACCGATCTATCCAATTTTTGTAAAAATTCATTATGCCACAAATTATACACAAAAACAAAGTGCAACTGTAATGCTTTAAAATGATGCATAAATGACTGTCATAGCATGAAAACTGTCAAAGTTATTCACAACCATATCGGAACCTCAAATTACCGCGTTTTTAAACCTGGGAAAATAATTCTACCGATTTATCCAATTGGCCGTTTTCCAAAAATACATTATGCAATAAATTATATACCAAAGCAAATGGCAATTTTAATGCTTTAAAATGGTGCATAAACGACTGTCCTAGCACGAAAACTGCCAAAGTTAATTGCAGCCATATCGGAACCTCAGATTACCGCGTTTATTAAACATAGAACAATAATTCTACCGATCTATCAAATTCACCAATTAGTAAAAACACACATTATGCTACAAATTATATACCATATTAAAGTGCAATCATAATGCTTTAAAATGAAGCATAAATGACTGTCATAGCATGAAAACTGTCAATGTTATTTGCAACCATATCGGAACCTCAAATTACCGCCTTTTTAAAGCTGGTGAAAATAATTCTACCGATCTATCCAATTGGCATTTTCTAAAAATATATTATGCAATAAATTATCTACCAAGACACATGGCAACTCTAATGCAATAAAAGCTATTCTAAACGACTGTTATAACATGAAACTAAAAAGTATTTGCAACCATATCGGAGCTTGAATTACCGCATTTTTAAACCTGTACCAATAAATATACCGATCTATCCAATTTTTTAAAAATTCATTATCCACAAATATCACCAAAAAAAGTGCACTGTAATGCTAAAATGATTAAAAAGCATGAAAATGCAAAGTTATTGCAACCAATCGGAACTCAAATTACCGCGTTTTAAATTATTCTCAAAGTGTTGATACCATATGCGGCATTCAAAAAAATACAAGCATAATTTTTAACATGAATTGCAATAATGCTACACGACTCAAAGTATCAAATTCGAACCAATTTTTATTAAACAAGAAACATTCTACCGATCTATCAATTGACCAATTATGCACAAATGATTACCAATTAAAGTGCAATCATAATGCTTTAAAATGATGCATAAATGACTGTCATAGCGTGAAAACTGTCAATGTTATTTGCAAGCCATATCGGAACCTCAAACTACCGCCGTTTTTAAAGCTGTGAAAATAATTCTACCGATCTATCCAATTGGCCATTTTCCTAAAAATACATTATGGAATAAGTTATATACCAAAGCAAATGGCAACTATAATGCAATAAAAAGATATATAAACGACTGTTATAACATGAAAACTATAAAAGTTATTTGCAACCATATCGGAGCCTTAAATTACCGCATTTTTGAACCTGTACCAATAAATATACCGATCTATCCAATTTTTGTAAAATTTCATTATGCCACAAATTATACACCAAAATAAAGTGCAACTGTAATGCTTTAAAATGATGCATAAACTATTGCCCTAGCATGAAAACTGTCAAAGTTATTTGCAACCATATCGGAACCTCAAATTACCGCGTTTTTAAACATAGAACAATAATTCTACCGATCCTTCAAATTGACCATTTTTTAGACGAACACATTGTGCCACAAATGATATACCAAATTAAAGTGCAATCATAATGCTTTAAAATGATGCATAAATGACTGTCATAGCATGAAAACTGTCAAAGTTATTCACAACCATATCGGAACCTCAAATTACCGCCTTTTTAAACCTGGGAAAATAATTCTACCGATCTATCCAATTGGCCATTTTCTAAAATACATTATGCAATAAATTATATACCAAAACAAATGGCAATTTTAATGCTTTAAAATGGTGCATAAACGACTGTCCTAGCACGAAAACTGCCAAAGTTAATTGCAACCATATCGGAACCTCAGATTACTGCGTTTATTAAACATAGAACAATAATTCTACCGATCTATCAAATTGACCAATTTGTAAAAATACACATTATGCTACAAATGATATACCATATTAAAGTGCAATCATAATGCTTTAAAATGATGCATAAATGACTGTCATAGCGTGAAAACTGTCAATGTTATTTGCAGCCATATCGGAACCTCAAACTACCGCGTTTTTAAAGCTGTGAAAATAATTCTACCGATCTATCCAATTGGCCATTTTCCAAAAATATATTATGGAATAAATTATATACCAAAGCAAATGGCAACTATAATGCAATAAAAAGATATATAAACGACTGTTATAACATGAAAACTATAAAAGTTATTTGCAACCATATCGGAGCCTTAAATTACCGCATTTTTGAACCTGTACCAATAAATATACCGATCTATCCAATTTTTGTAAAAATTCATTATGCCACAAATTATACACCAAAATAAAGTGCAACTGTAATGCTTTAAAATGATGCGTAAACTAATGCCCTAGCATGAAAACTGTCAAAGTTATTTGCAACCATATCGGAACCTCAAATTACCGCGTTTTTAAACATAGAACAATAATTCTACCGATCCCTCAAATTGACCATTTTTTAGACGAACACATTATGCCACAAATGATATACCAAATTAAAGTGCAATCATAATGCTCTAAACATGATGCATAAATGACTGTCATAGCATGAAAACTGTCAAAGCAATTCACAACCATATCGGAACCTCAAATTACCGCCTTTTTAAACCTGGGAAAATAATTCTATCGATCTATCCAATTGGCCATTTCTAAAAATACATTATGCAATAAATTATATACCAAAACAAATGGCAACTAAAATGCAATAAAAAGATGTATAAACGACTGTTATAACATGAAAACTATAAAAGTTATTTGCAACCATATCGGGGCCTTAAATTACCGCATTTTTAAACCTGTACCAATAAATATACCGATCTATCCAACTTTTGAAAAATTCATTATGCCACAAATTATACACCAAAATAAAGTGCAACTGTAATGCTTTAAAATGATGCATAAACTATTGCCCTAGCATGAAAACTGTCAAAGTTATTTGCAACCATATCGGAACCTCAAATTACCGCGTTTTTAAACATAGAACAATAATTCTACCGATCCATCAAATTGACCATTTTTTAGACGAACACATTATGCCACAAATGATATACCAAATTAAAGTGCAATCATAATGCTCTAAACTGATGCATAAATGACTGTCATAGCATGAAAACTGTCAAAGTTATTCACAACCATATCGGAACCTCAAATTACCGCCTTTTTAAACCTGGGAAAATAATTCTACCGATCTATCCAATTGGCCATTTTCTAAAATACATTATGCAATAAATTATATACCAAAACAAATGGCAATTTTAATGCTTTAAAATGGTGCATAAACGACTGTCCTAGCACGAAAACTGCCAAAGTTAATTGCAACCATATCGGAACCTCAGATTACTGCGTTTATTAAACATAGAACAATAATTCTACCGATCCTATCAAATTGACCAATTTGTAAAAATACACATTATGCTACAAATGATATACCATATTAAAGTGCAATCATAATGCTTTAAAATGATGCATAAATGACTGTCATAGCGTGAAAACTGTCAATGTTATTTGCAGCCATATCGGAACCTCAAACTACCGCGTTTTTTAAAGCTGTGAAAATAATTCTACCGATCTATCCAATTGGCCATTTTCCAAAAATATATTATGGAATAAATTATATACCAAAGCAAATGGCAACTATAATGCAATAAAAAGATATATAAACGACTGTTATAACATGAAAACTATAAAAGTTATTTGCAACCATATCGGAGCCTTAAATTACCGCATTTTTGAACCTGTACCAATAAATATACCGATCTATCCAATTTTTGTAAAAATTCATTATGCCACAAATTATACACCAAAATAAAGTGCAACTGTAATGCTTTAAAATGATGCGTAAACTAATGCCCTAGCATGAAAACTGTCAAAGTTATTTGCAACCATATCGAACCTCAAATTACCGCGTTTTTAAACATAGAACAATAATTCTACCGATCCCTCAAATTGACCATTTTTTAGACGAACACATTATGCCACAAATGATATACCAAATTAAAGTGCAATCATAATGCTCTAAACAGATGCATAAATGACTGTCATAGCATAAAACTGTCAAAGTAATTCACAACCATATCGGAACCTCAAATTACCGCCTTTTTAAAGCTGTGAAAATAATTCTACCGATCTATCCAATTGGCCATCTTCTAAAAATACATTATGCAATAAATTATATACCAAAACAAATGGCAACTATAATGCAATAAAAAGATATATAAACGACTGTTATAACATGAAAACTATAAAAGTTATTTGCAACCATATCGGAGCCTTGAATTACCGCATTTTTAAACCTGTACCAATAAATATACCGATCTATCCAACTTTTGTAAAAATTCATTATGCCACAAATTATACACCAAAATAAAGTGCAACTGTAATGCTTTAAAATGATGCATAAACTATTGCCCTAGCATGAAAACTGTCAAAGTTATTTGCAACCATATCGGAACCTCAAATTACCGCGTTTTTAAACATTAGAACAATAATTCTACCGATCCATTCAAATTGACCATTTTTTAGACGAACACATTATGCCACAAATGATATACCAAATTAAAGTGCAATCATAATGCTCTTAAAATGATGCATAAATGACTGTCATAGCATGAAAACTGTCAAAGTTATTCACAACCATATCGGAACCTCAAATTACCGCCTTTTTAAACCTGGGAAAATAATTCTACCGATCTATCCAATTGGCCATTTTCTAAAATACATTATGCAATAAATTATATACCAAAACAAATGGCAATTTTAATGCTTTAAAATGGTGCATAAACGACTGTCCTAGCACGAAAACTGCCAAAGTTAATTGCAACCATATCGGAACCTCAGATTACTGCGTTTATTAAACATAGAACAATAATTCTACCGATCTATCAAATTGACCAATTTGTAAAAATACACATTATGCTACAAATGATATACCATATTAAAGTGCAATCATAATGCTTTAAAATGATGCATAAATGACTGTCATAGCGTGAAAACTGTCAATGTTATTTGCAGCCATATCGGAACCTCAAACTACCGCGTTTTTAAAGCTGTGAAAATAATTCTACCGATCTATCCAATTGGCCATTTTCCAAAAATATATTATGGAATAATTATATACCAAAGCAAATGGCAACTATAATGCAATAAAAAGATATATAAACGACTGTTATAACATGAAAACTATAAAAGTTATTTGCAACCATATCGGAGCCTTGAATTACCGCATTTTTAACCTGTACCAATAAATATACCGATCTATCCAACTTTTGTAAAATTCATTATGCCACAAATTATACACCAAAATAAAGTGCAACTGTAATGCTTTAAAATGATGCATAAACTATTGCCCTAGCATGAAAACTGTCAAAGTTATTTGCAACCATATCGGAACCTCAAATTACCGCGTTTTTAAACATAGAACAATAATTCTACCGATCCTTCAAATTGACCATTTTTTAGACGAACACATTGTGCCACAAATGATATACCAAATTAAAGTGCAATCATAATGCTTTAAAATGATGCATAAATGACTGTCATAGCATGAAAACTGTCAAAGTTATTCACAACCATATCGGAACCTCAAATTATAATTCTACCGATCTATCCAATTGGCCATTTTCTAAAATACATTATGCAATAAATTATATACCAAAACAAATGGCAATTTTAATGCTTTAAAATGGTGCATAAACGACTGTCCTAGCACGAAAACTGCCAAAGTTAATTGCAACCATATCGGAACCTCAGATTACTGCGTTTATTAAACATAGAACAATAATTCTACCGATCTATCAAATTGACCAATTTGTAAAAATACACATTATGCTACAAATGATATACCGATATTAAAGTGCAATCATAATGCTTTAAAATGATGCATAAATGACTGTCATAGCGTGAAAACTGTCAATGTTATTTGCAGCCATATCGGAACCTCAAACTACCGCGTTTTTAAAGCTGTGAAAATAATTCTACCGATCTATCCAATTGGCCATTTTCCAAAAATACATTATGGAATAAGTTATATACCAAAGCAAATGGCAACTATAATGCAATAAAAAGATATATAAACGACTGTTATAACATGAAAACTATAAAAGTTATTTGCAACCATATCGGAGCCTTAAATTACCGCATTTTTGAACCTGTACCAATAAATATACCGATCTATCCAATTTTTGTAAAAATTCATTATGCCACAAATTATACACCAAAATAAAGTGCAACTGTAATGCTTTAAAATGATGCGTAAACTAATGCCCTAGCATGAAAACTGTCAAAGTTATTTGCAACCATATCGGAACCTCAAATTACCGCGTTTTTAAACATAGAACAATAATTCTACCGATCCATCAAATTGACCATTTTTTAGACGAACACATTATGCCACAAATGATATACCAAATTAAAGTGCAATCATAATGCTCTAAACTGATGCATAAATGACTGTCATAGCATGAAAACTGTCAAAGTAATTCACAACCATATCGGAACCTCAAATTACCGCCTTTTTAAACCTGGGAAAATAATTCTATCGATCTATCCAATTGGCCATCTTCTAAAATACATTATGCAATAGATTGTATACCAAAACAAATGGCAACTAAAATGCAATAAAAGATGTATAAACGACTGTTATAACATGAAAACTATAAAAGTTATTTGCAACCATATCGGGGCCTTAAATTACCGCATTTTTAAACCTGTACCAATAAATATACCGATCTATCCAATTTTTGTAAAAATTCATTATGCCACAAATTATACACAAAAACAAAGTGCAACTGTAATGCTTTAAAATGATGCATAAATGACTGTCATAGCATGAAAACTGTCAAAGTTATTCACAACCATATCGGAACCTCAAATTACCGCGTTTTTAAACCTGGGAAAATAATTCTACCGATTTATCCAATTGGCCGTTTTCCAAAAATACATTATGCAATAAATTATATACCAAAGCAAATGGCAATTTTAATGCTTTAAAATGGTGCATAAACGACTGTCCTAGCACGAAAACTGCCAAAGTTAATTGCAGCCATATCGGAACCTCAGATTACCGCGTTTATTAAACATAGAACAATAATTCTACCGATCTATCAAATTCACCAATTAGTAAAAACACACATTATGCTACAAATTATATACCATATTAAAGTGCAATCATAATGCTTTAAAATGAAGCATAAATGACTGTCATAGCATGAAAACTGTCAATGTTATTTGCAACCATATCGGAACCTCAAATTACCGCCTTTTTAAAGCTGTGAAAATAATTCTACCGATCTATCCAATTGGCCATTTTCTAAAATATATTATGCAATAAATTATATACCAAAACAAATGGCAACTATAATGCAATAAAAAGATATATAAACGACTGTTATAACATGAAAACTATAAAAGTTATTTGCAACCATATCGGAGCCTTGAATTACCGCATTTTTAAACCTGTACCAATAAATATACCGATCTATCCAACTTTTGTAAAAATTCATTATGCCACAAATTATACACCAAAATAAAGTGCAACTGTAATGCTTTAAAATGATGCATAAACTATTGCCCTAGCATGAAAACTGTCAAAGTTATTTGCAACCATATCGGAACCTCAAATTACCGCGTTTTTAAACATAGAACAATAATTCTACCGATCCTTCAAATTGACCATTTTTTAGACGAACACATTGTGCCACAAATGATATACCAAATTAAAGTGCAATCATAATGCTTTAAAATGATGCATAAATGACTGTCATAGCATGAAAACTGTCAAAGTTATTCACAACCATATCGGAACCTCAAATTACCGCCTTTTTAAACCTGGGAAAATAATTCTACCGATCTATCCAATTGGCCATTTTCTAAAAATACATTATGCAATAAATTATATACCAAAACAAATGGCAATTTTAATGCTTTAAAATGGTGCATAAACGACTGTCCTAGCACGAAAACTGCCAAAGTTAATTGCAACCATATCGGA
The DNA here is from genome assembly GCF_015586225.1 of Lucilia sericata. Classification (NCBI taxonomy): domain Eukaryota; kingdom Metazoa; phylum Arthropoda; class Insecta; order Diptera; family Calliphoridae; genus Lucilia; species Lucilia sericata. The sequence goes on from NW_023995292.1 coordinate 124,342, forward strand.
ACCTCAGATTACTGCTTTTATTAAACATAGAACAATAATTCTACCGATCTATCAAATTGACCAATTTGTAAAAATACACATTATGCTACAAATGATATACCATATTAAAGTGCAATCATAATGCTTTAAAATGATGCATAAATGACTGTCATAGCGTGAAAACTGTCAATGTTATTTGCAGCCATATCGGAACCTCAAACTACCGCGTTTTTAAAGCTGTGAAACTAATTCTACCGATCTATCCAATTGGCATTTTCCAAAATACATTATGGAATAAGTTATATACGAAAGCAAATGGCAAATATAATGCAATAAAAAGATATATAAACGACTTTATAACATGAAAACTATAAAAGGTATTTGCAACCATATCGGAGCCTTAAATACCGCATTTTTTGAACCTGTACCAATAATATACCGATCTATCAATTTTTGTAAAATTTCAGATTCTGACACAAATTATACACCAAATAAAGTGCAACTGTAATTGCTTTAAATGATGACAAAACTATTACATAGCATGAGAATGTCAAGTTATTCCACATATCGGAACCTCAAATTACAGGTTTTAACATAGAAAATAATTTACGTCTTCAAATTGAAAGTTATTTGCAACCATATCGGAACCTCAAATTACCGCGTTTTTAAACATAGAACAATAATTCTACCGATCCTTCAAATTGACCATTTTTTAGACGAACACATTGTGCCACAAATGATATACCAAATTAAAGTGCAATCATAATGCTTTAAAATGATGCATAAATGACTGTCATAGCATGAAAACTGTCAAAGTTATTCACAACCATATCGGAACCTCAAATTACCGCCTTTTTAAACCTGGGAAAATAATTCTACCGATCTATCCAATTGGCCATTTTCTAAAAATACATTATGCAATAAATTATATACCAAAACAAATGGCAATTTTAATGCTTTAAAATGGTGCATAAACGACTGTCCTAGCACGAAAACTGCCAAAGTTAATTGCAACCATATCGGAACCTCAGATTACTGCGTTTATTAAACATAGAACAATAATTCTACCGATCTATCAAATTGACCAATTTTTAAAAATACACATTATGCTACAAATGATATACGATATTAAAGTGCAATCATAATGCTTTAAAATGATGCATAAATGACTGTCATAGCGTGAAAACTGTCAATGTTATTTGCAGCCATATCGGAACCTCAAACTACCGCGTTTTTAAAGCTGTGAAAATAATTCTACCGATCTATCCAATTGGCCATTTTCCAAAAATACATTATGGAATAAGTTATATACCAAAGCAAATGGCAACTATAATGCAATAAAAAGATATATAAACGACTGTTATAACATGAAAACTATAAAAGGTATTTGCAACCATATCGGAGCCTTAAATTACCGCATTTTTGAACCTGTACCAATAAATATACCGATCTATCCAATTTTTGTAAAAATTCATTATGCCACAAATTATACACCAAAATAAAGTGCAACTGTAATGCTTTAAAATGATGCGTAAACTAATGCCCTAGCATGAAAACTGTCAAAGTTATTTGCAACCATATCGGAACCTCAAATTACCGCGTTTTTAAACATAGAACAATAATTCTACCGATCCATCAAATTGACCATTTTTTAGACGAACACATTATGCCACAAATGATATACCAAATTAAAGTGCAATCATAATGCTCTAAACTGATGCATAAATGACTGTCATAGCATGAAAACTGTCAAAGTAATTCACAACCATATCGGAACCTCAAATTACCGCCTTTTTAAACCTGGGAAAATAATTCTATCGATCTATCCAATTGGCCATCTTCTAAAAATACATTATGCAATAGATTGTATACCAAAACAAATGGCAACTAAAATGCAATAAAAAGATGTATAAACGACTGTTATAACATGAAAACTATAAAAGTTATTTGCAACCATATCGGGGCCTTAAATTACCGCATTTTTAAACCTGTACCAATAAATATACCGATCTATCCAATTTTTGTAAAAATTCATTATGCCACAAATTATACACAAAAACAAAGTGCAACTGTAATGCTTTAAAATGATGCATAAATGACTGTCATAGCATGAAAACTGTCAAAGTTATTCACAACCATATCGGAACCTCAAATTACCGCGTTTTTAAACCTGGGAAAATAATTCTACCGATTTATCCAATTGGCCGTTTTCCAAAAATACATTATGCAATAAATTATATACCAAAGCAAATGGCAATTTTAATGCTTTAAAATGGTGCATAAACGACTGTCCTAGCACGAAAACTGCCAAAGTTAATTGCAGCCATATCGGAACCTCAGATTACCGCGTTTATTAAACATAGAACAATAATTCTACCGATCTATCAAATTCACCAATTAGTAAAAACACACATTATGCTACAAATTATATACCATATTAAAGTGCAATCATAATGCTTTAAAATGAAGCATAAATGACTGTCATAGCATGAAAACTGTCAATGTTATTTGCAACCATATCGGAACCTCAAATTACCGCCTTTTTAAAGCTGTGAAAATAATTCTACCGATCTATCCAATTGGCCATTTTCTAAAAATATATTATGCAATAAATTATATACCAAAACAAATGGCAACTATAATGCAATAAAAAGATATATAAACGACTGTTATAACATGAAAACTATAAAAGTTATTTGCAACCATATCGGAGCCTTAATTACCGCATTTTTAAACCTGTACCAATAAATATACCGATCTATCCAACTTTTGTAAAAATTCATTATGCCACAAATTATACACCAAAATAAAGTGCAACTGTAATGCTTTAAAATGATGCATAAACTATTGCCCTAGCATGAAAACTGTCAAAGTTATTTGCAACCATATCGGAACCTCAAATTACCGCGTTTTTAAACATAGAACAATAATTCTACCGATCCTCAAATTGACCATTTTTTAGACGAACACATTGTGCCACAAATGATATACCAAATTAAAGTGCAATCATAATGCTCTAAACTGATGCATAAATGACTGTCATAGCATGAAAACTGTCAAAGTATTCACAACCATATCGGAACCTCAAATTACCGCCTTTTTAAACCTGGGAAAATAATTCTATCGATCTATCCAATTGGCCATTTCTAAAAATACATTATGCAATAAATTATATACCAAAACAAATGGCAACTAAATGCTTTAAAAGATGTATAAACGACTGTTATAGCATGAAAACTATAAAGTTATTGCAACCATATCGGGCCTTAAATTACCGCATTTTAAACTGTACAATAATATACCGATCTATCCAATTTTGTAAAAATCATTATGCCACAAATTATACACAAAACAAAGTGCAACTGTAATGCTTTAAAATGATGCATAAATGACTGTCATAGCATGAAAACTGTCAAGTTATTCACACCATATCGGAACCTCAAATTACCGCGTTTTTAAACCTGGAAAATAATTCTACCGATTATCCAATTGGCCGTTTTCTAAAAATACATTATGCAATAATTATATACCAAAACAAATGGCAATTTTAATGCTTTAAAATGGTGCATAAACGACTGTCCTAGCACGAAAACTGCCAAAGTTAATTGCGCCATATCGGAACCTCAGATTACCGCGTTTATTAAACATAGAACAATAATTCTACCGATCTATCAAATTGACCAATTTGTAAAAATACACATTATGCTACAAATGATATACCATATTAAAGTGCAATCATAATGCTTTAAAATGATGCATAAATGACTGTCATAGCGTGAAAACTGTCAATGTTATTTGCAGCCATATCGGAACCTCAAACTACCGCGTTTTTAAAGCTGTGAAAATAATTCTACCGATCTATCCAATTGGCCATTTTCCAAAAATATATTATGGAATAAGTTATATACCAAAGCAAATGGCAACTATAATGCAATAAAAAGATATATAAACGACTTTATAACATGAAAACTATAAAAGTTATTTGCAACCATATCGGAGCCTTAAATTACCGCATTTTTGAACCTGTACCAATAAATATACCGATCTATCCAATTTTTGTAAAATTCATTATGCCACAAATTATACACCAAAATAAAGTGCAACTGTAATGCTTTAAAATGATGCATAAACTATTGCCCTAGCATGAAACTGTCAAAGTTATTTGCAACCATATCGGAACCTCAAATTACCGCGTTTTTAAACATAGAACAATAATTCTACCGATCCTTCAAATTGACCATTTTTTAGACGAACACATTGTGCCACAAATGATATACCAAATTAAAGTGCAATCATAATGCTTCTAAATGATGCATAAATGACTGTCATAGCATGAAAACTGTCAAAGTTATTCACAACCATATCGGAACCTCAAATTACCGCCTTTTTAAACCTGGAAAATAATTCTACCGATCTATCCAATTGGCCATTTCTTCTAAAAATACATTATGCAATAAATTATATACCAAAACAAATGGCAATTTTAATGCTTTAAAATGGTGCATAAACGACTGTCCTAGCACGAAAACTGCCAAAGTTAATTGCAACCATATCGGAACCTCAGATTACTGCGTTTATTAAACATAGAACAATAATTCTACCGATCTATCAAATTGACCAATTTTTAAAAATACACATTATGCTACAAATGATATACGATATTAAAGTGCAATCATAATGCTTTAAAATGATGCATAATGACTGTCATAGCGTGAAAACTGTCAATGTTATTTGCAGCCATATCGGAACCTCAAACTACCGCGTTTTTAAAGCTGTGAAAATAATTCTACCGATCTATCCAATTGGCCATTTTCCAAAATACATTATGGAATAAGTTTATATCCAAAGCAAATGGCAACTATAATGCAATAAAAAGATATATAAACGACTGTTATAACATGAAAACTATAAAAGTTATTTGCAACCATATCGGAGCCTTAAATTACCGCATTTTTGAACCTGTACCAATAAATATACCGATCTATCCAATTTTTGTAAAAATTCATTATGCCACAAATTATACACCAAAATAAAGTGCAACTGTAATGCTTTAAAATGATGCGTAAACTAATGCCCTAGCATGAAAACTGTCAAAGTTATTTGCAACCATATCGGAACCTCAAATTACCGCGTTTTTAAACATAGAACAATAATTCTACCGATCCATCAAATTGACCATTTTTTAGACGAACACATTATGCCACAAATGATATACCAATTAAAGTGCAATCATAATGCTCTAAACTGATGCATAAATGACTGTCATAGCATGAAAACTGTCAAAGTAATTCACAACCATATCGGAACCTCAAATTACCGCCTTTTTAAACCTGGGAAAATAATTCTATCGATCTATCCAATTGGCCATCTTCTAAAAATACATTATGCAATAGATTATATACCAAAACAAGTGGCACCTAAAATGCAATAAAAAGATGTATAAACGACTGTTATAACATGAAAACTATAAAAGTTATTTGCAACCATATCGGGGCCTTAAATTACCGCATTTTTAAACCTGTACCAATAAATATACCGATCTATCCAATTTTTGTAAAAATTCATTATGCCACAAATTATACACAAAAACAAAGTGCAACTGTAATGCTTTAAATGATGCATAAATGACTGTCATAGCATGAAAACTGTCAAAGTTATTCACAACCATATCGGAACCTCAAATTACCGCGTTTTTTAAACCTGGGAAAATAATTCTACCGATTTATCCAATTGGCCGTTTTCCAAAATACATTATGCAATAAATTATATACCAAACCAATGGCAATTTAATGCTTTAAATGGTGCATAAACGACTGTCCTAGCACGAAAACTGCCAAAGTTAATTGCAGCCATATCGGAACCTCAGATTACCGCGTTATTAAACATAGAACAATAATTCTACCGATCTATCAAATTCACCAATTAGTAAAAACACACATTATGCTACAATTATATACCATATTAAAGTGCAATCATAATGCTTTAAAATGAAGCATAAATGACTGTCATAGCATGAAAACTGTCAATGTTATTTGCAACCATATCGGAACCTCAAATTACCGCCTTTTTAAAGCTGTGAAAATAATTCTACCGATCTATCCAATTGGCCATTTTCTAAAATATATTATGCAATAAATTATATACCAAAACAAATGGCAACTATAATGCAATAAAAAGATATATAAACGACTGTTATAACATGAAAACTATAAAAGTTATTTGCAACCATATCGGAGCCTTGAATTACCGCATTTTTAACCTTGTACCAATAAATATACCGATCTATCCAACTTTTGTAAAATTCATTATGCCACAATACACCAAAATAAAGTGCAACTGTAATGCTTTAAAATGATGCATAAACTATGCCCTAGCATGAAAACTGTCAAAGTTATTTGCAACCATATCGGAACCTCAAATTACCGCGGTTTTTAAACATAGAACAATAATTCTACCGATCCTCAATTGACCATTTTTTTAGACGAACACATTATGCCACAAATGATATACCAAATTAAAGTGCAATCATAATGCTCTAAACTGATGCATA